>NW_006408774.1:3300032-3310090 GCF_000296735.1 Chrysochloris asiatica
AGCCAGTCACTTCTTGCCTTAGTAGCTCCTCCATTTTGGTAGCCAAAGTCAAAGTTGCCCAAAGTGGTATTCTTGGTAGATTTTCTCAAAGGACACAGGATAATCATGGGGATTTATGAGGAAGAAGTTTTAAGAAAATAAAAAACTGGCCAAGAAAAAGGCCAAGAAAGTTGTGCCAAAGAATTTTTTTTCCCATCACAATATGCTTACACATCCTTCAAGGGTAACAAGGGCTGCTCGATAAAGATTTTGTTGTAAATCTTAACCCTTGACCGTGGCACCCTGGTATTGCTCCTTCAAACTTCTTTTTGCTCCCCAAACTCAATTTTTAAAAATAAAAAGTAATTTGAGTCCCTCAAAGCTGCCCAAACTGTGGTTTTGACATGGTGCAAACAGAAAACAGAATTTGTTGGGGGAGGATTAGAGACATAGAAACAATGTCTTCAGAAGTGTCTAGGCCTACTTGGAGGAGCTGTTAAGAAATGATAGCTTCACCACATTTTATATTTTTGTTTAATAAACATTTCTGTGATTTTCTAGCAATACTTTTTGACTTACCCTCATATTTGAATTCAAAAGGATGTTGTTGTTGTTAAGTGCCATTAAATTAGTTCCAATTCATATCAACCCTGTATAAGGTTTCCAAGGAGCAGCTGGCAAATTTGAACCACTGACTTTGCAGTTAACAGTTCAGTGCTTATCCTATGTGCCACACCAGGACCCAAGAGATATAAAACCAATAAAACACATTACTGTTGAACCAATTTTGACCTTATATAAGACATCAGGACTGCCCCATATGATTTCCTAGGAAATTATTACAGGGGAGTCTTAGTGTGGCTCTGTGAGTTAATGTGCTCAACTGCAGTGTCAGTTTGAAGTGCAAGAGCAGTGGTTCAAAGTCACCAGCTGCACCTTGGAAACCATACATAGGATTGCTGGGAGTTGGAACTGATTCAATAGCACTTAACAACAACAAAAACAATCATTACAGAAGCTGACTGCACTATCTTTTTTCCACAGAATGGCTAGTGGGTTTGAACTGCTAACTTTTTAGTTAGCAGCTAGTGTCTTAGCGCTGTACCACCAGGGCTCTTAAATACAACGCACCCTACTGTCATTGAACTGATTCTGACTAATAGTGACCCTATGTAAGGTGTTCGAGACAGTAAATCTTTAATAGAGTAAAAAACTTCATTTTTCTCCTGTGGAGACACTGGTGAGTTTGAACAGCCAACCTTGTGGTTAGAAGTCTGGTACTTCTGAAATGGATATTCTAATAGTTAATAAACTTATGAACCAGTGCACAGCATCATTAATCATTAAGGAAACACAAAATAAAACCACAGAGATATTATTATACATATACATACACACATACCCCAGAATGGCTAAAATTTAAAAAAAACTAACAAAGGCAAGAGTTGAAGATGTGGAACAGCTACCATTCTCATACCCTGCCAATTGGAGTTTAAAATGATAGAAAAAATGTAGAAAACCAATGGATAAAACTAAGTTTAAATCCATTAAACTTAGGCATATATATGACTTAGGACCCAGACACCATGACTCCTTAAGCACATATGCAATAGGTATGCAGATGCATGTCTCTCAAAAAATGTACATGAGAGCAACACTGTTACTAAGTAGCAAAAACTTGGAAACAGCCCAAGTTATCATCAACAGAAAATGAATAAATAAATGTGGTATTATTTTTTAATGGAATTCTAAACGGCAACGAAAATAAACAAACTACTGCTTAAAATAACTTGAATGAATTTCAAAACATATATTTGAAAAAATGATACTAGATACAAATGAGTAAGTATTGTATTATTTCATGTATATGACTTTCACAAAGAGGAAAATCAAATCTCTGCACAATAATTGTAATGGATTGCTTTGGAAAAAGAAATTTAAAAGGGGGACTTCTGAGATCCCTGCAAAGCACTATTGCTTAATCTAGGTACCAATTACAGAAGGTATAAAAATTCGTTGAGCTGTCCACGTATATACCCACCACTTGTCTGTCAGTGTGTCATACTCTGGTGGCTTGTGTGTTGCTGTGGTACTAGAAGCTGTGCCACGGGTATTTTAAATACCAGCAGGTACACCCATGGTAGACAGCTTTCAGCTGAACTTCAGGACAAAGACAGACTAAGAAGGAGAGGCAGACAGTGTCTGAATGTTTAGTAACTGAAAAACCTTATGAATAGCAGTGGAACACTGTCAAGATAGTTAAAGAATAGTGAACATTGAACATAATGAAAAACACCAGAATATTATCAGATATAGTGCCTGGTGTGGCCCTGTGGGCTAATGTATCAGAATGCAAAGTCAGTTGAATTGCAATGTCAGTGGTTCAAGCTCACCAGCTGCTCCTTGGAAACCCTATACAGGGTGGCTATGGGTTGGAATCGATTCAATGGCACTTAACAACAACAACAGCACAGTGCCTGAAGATGAGCTTGTCAGGTTGGAAGGCACTCAAAATGCAACTGAGGACGAGGTGCCTCCTCAAAATAGAGTTGACTGTGATACTATGAATGGAGTAAAACACTCAGGACCTTCATTTGATCACTTATTTAAAGGATGTTTTATTGGGACCCTGCTACATCCATCCATTGACTATAGCTGCTTTCATATAACAATGAGAAAGTTGAGCAGCAATAAAGAGATCACATGACCCAAGCCCTATCAATCACTGATGTAGACGATGATGCACTGTTGACAGGTTCAATAAGAGAAGAGAAGTGGCTTGGTGTATATGAGAAAAAGCTCATTTGATACAGCCTAGCGCCCTACTGCAGAATGGAGACAACTTGATTTCATTTACATGATATATATAGAGCATCTTTGAGTCTCCTCATATTCTAGTATTTCAATTTCTGAGATCAAAACTACACTGAACCTTTCTTCCCTGAGAACTGAATAATGTAATGTGTATTTCCGTGAGTATAGTTGGATCCTAGGAAGTTGAACAGAAATCTAACTGAGGTAAGCACAGTGACACCTAACTTGACTGTTGTTCTCTAAACATTTAGGGTTAGGGTTAGGAAATCAAAGGAATCTTCCATTTCCCCCTTTTCTATTCGGAAGTGAATTGTTTAAAAAGGAAAATAAAAGAAAAATCTAAACAATAAAATAGAATGAAAATAAATCTTTATTGTTCATAGAGATATTATTAGAAAATGTTCCTTAACAAGGTGGTGGTGGTGGTAATGTGCTGTGGAGAAGGTTCCAACCCATAGCAACCCTCTATAGGGTTTCTGAGACTGTAAATTTTTACAGGAGCAGAAAGCCTCATCTTTCTCCTGTAGAACAGCTGATAGTTTCGAACTGCTGACCTTGAGGTTATAAGTAGTTATGCCCTAATCATAACTACTATGCTACCAAAGCTCCTTGTTAATACTTTATGCCTGAATTAGACAAACTCACCTCCTCACAGCCTGAATGATTTCAGTGTTCTTCCTGTGAAGACCCATTCCTGAAAGTGTTTTTATGCATAGATACAACCCTAAACGTAAACCTACCGATCCTACGTCATATTCCTTCTCGCAAGATGACATAGGGTGAGAGTCAGGCATGTCATTCTAATGGGACACTCTCCACATGGAAATTGGAAATCAGCTCAAAGGAGCTGTTCCATTTTCAAGATGGGGGGTTCTTTTCCACTGACGTCTGATGTCTTTGTAGGAATGTACTGATGGTAGATTATTGTGTGATTATCAAAGTCCATCCCTGAGGATCGAAGTTTCTCTTATTCATAACTGAGTTCCCACTGCCAGTTATCCTGGGAAAACATTAATATAGAGAAGGGAAATGAGACAAAATGAGGAGGAATTTGGGCCTGAGTCTGAAGTTTTGAGATGTCCAGAGCATTTGAGGTGGTAGGAAGTTAGCTGAAAAGCATGGATGTGGAAAGAAAGTCACCAGACAGGTGAGGAGGTGATCCTAGGAGGATATTGAGCCTTTTTGTGAGACGCTAGGTTGTAATCTATATTAACACAAACCTCCCATTTTCTCTGGAAAGTGAGTGAAATTCTGTTTCACAGTCTGATACCAGTTGGTTCTGTATTTTCCTGGTTCCTACGGTACTGTGGGTTTAATGTGCTGGACTGCAAAGTTGATTTGAACCTTGGCATTGGCGTTTCAAGCTGACCAGCCACTCCTTGGTAAGCCAACCTTACCACAATCTCCAAACTGTGCAAAAGAGTCTCACTCTGTGGACCTCACCTCCTTCCTGCTCTTTACATCATTCTTAACTGTTTTGCTGTAAGATAACTACTGGACTGCTAACCACAAGGTCTGTGGTTCAAACCCACCAGCTGCTCTTTGGAAACTATACAGGGTCACTATGAGTTGAAACCAGCTTACTAACAACAGTCATTATCTGGGTTTCTGGGCTTTCATTTGCTTTGGGTAACCTGTGGCTTCAGAACTATTTGGTGGCTCAACAATTAGGCACTTGATCTTAGTTTCTTAGTGCTGCAGGAACATAAACACCCCAAGTGGATGGCTTTTAAAGTATGGGATTTTTTTTCTCTCTCACAGTTCAGGTTAGATGCCTACCTTTATAGCCTGACTCTAAGGGAGGTCCTTCTGAGCTATTTCAGTTTCTAATGCCTGGCAATCACGGTGCTATTGGACTTGTCTAAGCATCTGCTCTGTGTGTGTGTGTGTATGTGTGTGTATGTCTTCATATGGTCCTTTCCTTTTGTGTGTGCTTCCATATAGAGCCAGGACTTTTTGTTAACACGGAAGTCATTAGGTTTAGGATCCGCCCTATACTATTATGACCTCGCTAACATAACAAGAGTCCTGGTGTGGTGCTGAGCGTTACTATACTCTACTGCAAGGTCAGTTTGAACCACAGTGTCAGTGCTTCAAGCTCACCAGACGCTCCCTGGAAACCTTACACAGGGTTTGTATGAGTCAGAACTGACGTGATGGCACACAACAACAACATAACCAAGGAAAACTCATTCCCAAACTAAATCATGGCTGCAAGCGTCATGACTTTCAAGTCTATCTTGCAGGGGAACCCAATTCAGTCCAGAAGACACTTGACAATGATTTGTGAATGGGTAGGGTTCCAAGTTATGCTTGAAGGACAGGAGGAATTAGACTTTCTAGACAAAAAGCTAGAGGTCTACAAGGTGTGGGACCAGGCCACTGGATGCTGGGATGTCTGGGCAGAGGTTTGGCAGCTCCATTAGCAAATGTGTGCCAAGGAAATGGAGAGCTGAGAGTGGAGAAATGGGTAAGCGAAGCCGGGAGTTTATACGAGGTGATTTTGTAGATCAAACCTGACATATTTTTAAGACATGTATAAAAAATGCAAAACAGTCATGTCTTTTAAGAACCATCTTGAAAATTGCAATAAATTTTTCTTGACAGAAACTCACTCAAGTCCAGCATGTAATCTCCTGCTGTCAAGAAGACTAACATCCAGGGTGTGTGTTGTTCTACTATCAAAACGGCTGCTTGCCTGAGAAGACGGAAGTCAATTTGCCAAAGCCACTTCTCAAGGCTCAGCTTGCTCACGTGGTGAGGGATTTTTTTTCTTTCTTTTCTTTTTTATCAGCCTTGTGAGAAAAATGAATATTTGTAGGAGCTGCATCAATATTTAAAAACCCATCTTGACCAAATCCTTCTAACCACCTTTCTCCCATGAAGTAAGAATAAGATGTGGGATTAGGTACTCTAGGGATAGAATTCCACCCCTGATAGCTATTAAGTAAATGGGCATTCCAAGGACTTAGACCATGACCTGGCATTTAGTAAGTGATCAATCAGTGGAGTCCTGGTGTGGTGCTGTGGGTTAATGCACTAGACTGCAAAGTCGGTTTAAACTGCAAGGTTGGTGGTTCAAGCTCACCAGTCACTCCTTGGAAACCCTCTACAGAGTCTCTATGGGTCAGAACCTACTTGATGGTATTGACAACAACAAATAAATGGAGTCCTGGTATGGTGTGGTAGAATAATCACTGGACCATAAGGTCAGTTTGAACCACAAAGTTGATGATTCAAACTCATCAGCATTACCTCGGAAACCCTATACAGGGTCCTATAAATTGCAACTGACTCAACAGTACTTAACAACAACAACTACAACAAATGAATGTTCTACCAGCCGTCTGTCAATTTGTTGTCCAGTGTGGCTCCTATGTTGCTATGATGCTGAAATTTAGGCCATTAGTTACTTTAAATACCAGCAGGGTCACCTATGGTGGACAAGTTTCAGTGGAGATCCCAGACTAAGAGAGGCAAGGAAGAAATCCTCGTCATCTACTTCCAAACATTAGTAAGTGAAAAGCCTATGGTTCACAATAGAATGTTGTCGAATAGAATGCTAGAAGACAAGCCCTCTGGACTGGAAAGCATTCAACATACCCAGTGGCTGTGAAAATGATGCAGTAGCAAGCAGTGCTTCATTTTGTTATACATGGGGTCACTATGAACTGTAGCCAACTCAACCGCAAGTAACACGAAGAAACAAATGTTAGTTACCATTGTCATTGTCATTAGCAACTTCACCACCCTTTTCTTCATTACTGCTACTCTCCAGTAGCTCTAGTTACATCACGTACAGCCCAGTGTTACAACTTTAAGTGTTCACAGCTCCTCTTGGGGTCAAATGAGATTTCCCTCTCTGCTATTCCTCCAGATCAACTCTACAATGAGTGTATATTTGGTGTGTGAGTGTTCACATGTTGCCAGCATACCTTCTTATTGTTGTTGTTAAGTGCCGTAGAGTCGATTCCAATCCATAGCGACCCTGTATAGGGTTTCCAAGGAGCAGCTGGTGAGCTTGAACCACCGACCTTGTAACTCAAACAGCTTTGCAGTCTGGCGCATTAACCCACAGCACCACACCAGGAACTTCTTATTAGGGCCGTCCTTTTCCTGGATGCCTTTGGAAGGAGCTGTAGGATAAGCTCTGGACTGCTAACTTCAAGGACAGCAGTTCAAGCTCACCAGTTTCTCTGAAGAAGAAAGATTATACTGTTTGGTCACATAAAGATTTACAGCCTCAGAAACCCCTCACAGGATTCTAGGAGTCCGAATCGACTCGAGGGCAGTGGACTTGGAGTTTTGCTTACTTGTTTGTTTGTATTGAGATGAAACATTCCTACCCTCTGCCTTCCTCCCTTGAGGAAATTAAATAACTCTTTGATTGAATAGTTTACAAGAAAAAAAATTAATAAATAAATACCAGGGGTGGGAGGAAAGGAGAGTAATTCACTAGCTAGAGGGTAGACACAAGTTAACTTGGGTGATGGAGAAGGCAATATACAAGAAGGGAAGCAGGTGCAATATCCAAGGAAAGAGAGGCTGGGAGGAGAATAATGAAGACAGGTGAAGATACAAGGGAGGTCTGCTAGGGCTAAAGGGGATACAGGTAAGGAGTGGTATATAGACAACCTTGGAACAACAGTGTTCTATGTGTAGACACAGGAACAGAGACACAGGCTGAATGGCTATGAGACAAAGAGAGGGATATTGTTGTTGGTGTTGTTGGTGGTAGTAGTGTTGTTACGTCAGTATCAACTCATAGAGACCCTATGCACAACAGAACAAAACACTGCCCAGTCGTGTGCTAACCTGACAATCATTGTTACGTTTCAAACCATTGCTGCTGCCACTGTGTTAATCCATTTCATTTCTTCCTAGTCAATCTAAGTCTGGAAGTTCCACTGAAATATGGTCAGCCTCATAGCCATAGGCAAGCCTCCACTGACAGACAGTGGATGGCTGTAAGTGAGGTACACTGCCAAGTAAAACAATCTGAGTCTCCTGTACAGAAGGAAGAATTCTACCACTGAATCATCAGAACATCATAGAATAGAAGAAATTAGAATCAAATTGAACTGACCATGAGTCCTATGCTAACCTCAAGGTCAGCAGTCCAAAACTACCATCCTTTCCACAGAGAAAGATGAGGCTTTCCTATCCTGTAAAGATTTACAACCTTAGAAACCCTATTCAGGGTGACTATGAGTTGGAATGACTCCACACCACCACCACCACCACCACCACCTGTACACAGGAGCCCTGGAAGAGTGATGGGTTATGAGTTGGACTTCTAACTGAAGGTTAGAAATTTGAATCTACCAGTCACATCATGGGGGAAAGATGAAGCTCCTGGAAAGATTTACAGTCTCAGAAACCCTGTACAGGGTTGTTGTTGTTGTTAGGTGCCATTGAGTCAATACCAACTCATAGTGACCCTATGCACAACAGAACGAAACATTGCCCGATCATGGGCCAATCTCACAATTGTTGCCACACTTGAGCCCATTGATGCTGCCACTTTTGTCAATCCATCTCGCTGGGGGTCTTCCTCTTTAGAGTCAAAACTGACTGCAGGGCACACCACCACTACCTCTACCACTATGATCTGTAGGTAGAGATTTCCAATTGCCTCTTATGCATATGAAGTCCTGGAGTGGCACTGCAGGGTAATGCATTGGATCACAAGGTCAGTTTGAACCACAAGTCTGGCAATTCAAACCCACCAGCAGCTCCTCAGAAACCTTATATAGGTCCCTATGATTCAGAATCAACTCAACAGTACTTAACAACAGAATATGCATATAATCTATAAATTATATATTCTCACAACTGGACCAATAAATAATATCATGATAAACAGAGAAAAGATTGAAGTTTTCAAAGACTTCATTTTGTTTGGATCCATCATCAATGTTCATGGAAGTACATTTTAAGAAATCGAACAATATATTACATTAGGCAAAACAACTACAAAATACCTCTTCAAAGAGTTCAAAGGCAAAGATTATTTTGAGGCCTAAGGTGTCCCTGACTAAAGCCATGGTATTTTCCATTGCTTCATATGAATGTGAAAGTTGGACAATGAATAAGTAACACTGAAGAAGAATTGATGCATTTGAATTATGGTGTTAAAGTAGAATGTTTAAAAGTATCATGGACTTCCAGAAGAACAAAAAAATTTGTGTTGGAAAAATTATAGCCAGAATGCATCTTAGAAACTAGGATGGCAAATCTTCATCTCTGGTACTTTGAACATGTTGTTAGGAGAGACAAGTCCCTGGAGAAGGACATCATGCTTGGTAAAGTGGAGGGCCAGTGAAAAAGAGGAAGACCTTCAACGATATGCAATGACACAATGGCAGAAACAATGCACTCAAACATAAAAACAACTATAGAATGGCGCAAGCGCAGGTAACCTTTCATTCACAGGGTTGCTGTGAGTCGGAACCAACTCAACAGCACCTAACAACAACATAATCTACAGAAGACTAATTATTGTTTCTTGAAAATTATGCTTTGATTTGTTTTCTTTGCTCTTGAACACTATTTTTTTTTTAAATTTTTATTATGATTTGAGTGAAGGTTTATAGACAAAATCATCAACTTTACATTCAACAAATTATATGCTTTGTTTCATCTCAGTGATTATAATCCCTTCCCTGAAATATCAGTTATCCTACTTTCTGCTAATGGTTTCCCTTTGACATCTTAAATTTCACAAATTAGCAAGGCAAAAGTATTCGATGTACATACACAAAACAAGACAAAATATTCATTTAGATGGCCAAGGAGTACATTCTGCAAGCATGCCTTTGCCCACAGACACACAGGCCTATTTAGGCCATGGGTCTAGAGCTCGAAGTTGCTCTGTCTCCCCATGCTACCACCTTTGCCACTGTGAAAACTGTGTTTAAATGTATATATACATATACATTTGGTTGAGAAGTAAAAGTGTGTTGTTGTTTTATTGTTGTTATTATATTAGGTGTCATTGAGTCAGAATCAACTCATAGCTACCTTATGCACAACAGAATGAAATACTGCCCAGTCCTGGGCCAACCTCACAATTGTTGCCACACTCTGCCAATCCATCTCACTGGGTTGTTGTTGTCAGGTGCCATCGAGTCGGGACCGACTCATAGCGACCCTATACACAGCAGAACAAAACAATGTTCGATCCTGAGCCAACCTCACCACCGCTGCCACACCTGAGTCCATCAATGATGCCACCTGGCTGATCCATCTCGTTGGGGGTCTTC
>NW_006408774.1:3310190-3310926 GCF_000296735.1 Chrysochloris asiatica
GCCAACCTCACAATTGTTGCCACACTCTGCCAATCCATCTCACTGGGTTGTTGTTGTCAGGTGCCATCGAGTCGGGACCGACTCATAGCGACCCTGTACAGGGTTTCCCAGGCTGTAAATCTTTACGGAATTCAACAGTGGCTAATCCATTTCGCGGGGGTCTTCCTCTTTTTCTGTGACCCGCCAACTTACCAAACATTATAACTTTCTCTAGAGACTGGTCCCTCCTGACAATATGTCCAAACTATGAGAGAAGTTTGGCATTCTGGATTCCAAGGAGCACTCTGGCTGCACTTCTTCCAACACAGATCTGTTTGCTCTTTTGGAAGCCCATGGCACTTTCAATATTCTCCTCCAACACCACAACTCAAAAGCATCAATTCTTCTATGGCCTTCTTTATTTACTGTCCATGCATATGAAGTTATTGAAAATATCATTGCTCTGGTCAGGCACCCCTTAGTCCTTAAACTGTCATCTTTGCTCTTCAACACTTTAAAAAGCTCTTGTGCAGCAGATTTGCTTAATGCAATACGTCGTTTGATTTCTTGACGCTGCTTCCATGAGTGTTGATAGTTGATCCAAGAAGAATTAAGTCCTTGACAACTTCAATCTTTTCTCCGTTGATAAGACTGTTGTTTATTGGTCCAGTGCTGGAGATTTTTGTTTTCTTTACATTGAGATGTAATCCATACTGAAGGCTGTGCTCTTTGATCATCATCAGTAAATGTTTTAAGT
>NW_006408774.1:3315111-3322654 GCF_000296735.1 Chrysochloris asiatica
AACCAGAGTGCTCCTTGGAGGCCAAGATGGCTAAACTTCGTCTCTCATACTTTGGACATATTGTCAGGAGGGAACAGTCGCTGGAGGAGGATGTCATGCTGGGTAAGAAAAAGAGGAAGACCCCAACGAGATGGATCAGCCAGGTGGCGTCATTGATGGCATCAAGTGTGGCAGCGGTAGTGAGGTTGGCCCAGAATCGGACATTGTTTTGTTTTTCTGTGCATGGGGTCGCTATGAGTCGGTTCCGACTTGATGGCACCTGACAACAACAATAACAACAAGAAACATCTTCCTGGTATTCTCTGCTTTCAGCCAAGATTTATCAGACATCAGCAATGATATCCCTCATTCCACATCCTCTTCTGAATCCAGTTCGAACCTCGGGAAGTTCTCTGTCAATGTATGATTGCCGCCGTTTCTGTTGGGTCACCTCTCTTTAGAATGTGCACAAATACGGATCTCTTCCAGTCTGTTGGCCAGATAGTTGTGTGAGTGCCTCCAGTGCTGTCTCACTTTCTTGAAAGATTTCAGTTTTTATTCCATCAATTCTTGGTGTCTTGTTCTTTGCCAATTCCTTCAATGCACCTTGGACTTCTTCCTTCAATATCATTGGCTCTTGATCATATGCTACCTCTTGAAACAGTTGAACATCAACCATTTCCTTTTGGTACAATGACTGTTTATTTCTTCCATCTTCTTTTGATGCTTTCTGCATTGTTCAAAAATTTACCCAGAGAATCCTTCAATAATGAAAGTCTAGCCTTGAATTTTTTTCTTCAGTTCCCCCAGCTTGAGAACTGCTGAGCATGTCCTTCCCTTTTGGGTTTCTGACTCCAAATCTTTGCACATTTCATTGTAATATTTGCATGTGTCTTCTTGAGCTGACCTTTGAAATTTTCTGTTCAGCTCTTGTACTTCTTCATTTCTTCCATTTCTTTTAGCATCTCTATTGTGGAGAGCAAGTTTCAGAGTCTCTTCTGACATCCAATTTGATCATTCCCTTTTTTCTTGTCTTCTTAATGACTGTTTGTTTTCTTCCTGTATGATGTTCTTGATGTCATCCCACAACTCTTCTGGTCTTTGGTCTTTAGTGTCTAATATATCACATCTGTGCTTCAGATGATCTCTAAATTCAGGTGGGATATTTTCAAGATCATATTTTGGCTCTCATGGACTTGTTTTCATTCTCTTCAGCTTCAGTCTGAATTTGCATATGAGCAATTGATGGTCTGTTCCACAATCTGCCACAACCTTGTTTTGTCTGATGATTTGGAGCTTTTCCACCATCTCCTTCCACAGATGTAGTCAATTTGATTTCTGTGTATTCCATCTGGTGAGTCCCATATGTATAATCGTCTCTTATGCTGTCTAAAGAAGGTATTCAAAATGAACAAATCATTGGTTTTGCAGAATTCTATCATGTGATCTCCAGCATCATATTTTCCAACTACTGATCCTTCCTCTTTGTTCCCAACCTTTGTATTCCAATCCCCAGTAATGATCGATACACCTTGATTGTATGTTGGTCAATTTCAGATTGAAGAAGTTGATAGAATTCTTCTATTTCATTCTCACTGGCTTTAGTGGTTGGTGCGTAAATTTGAATATTAACTGGGCTTCCCTGTAGGCGCATGGATATTATCCTATCTCAGACAGCATTATATCTCATGACTGCCCTGAATATGTTTTTTTTGACGATGAATGCAACACCATTCCTTTTCAATTTGTCATTCCCTGCATAGCAAACCATGTAGTTGTCAGATTCAAAACGGCCAATACCAATCTATTTCAGGTCACTAAGGCCTAAGATATCAATGTTTATCCATTGCATTTTTGACAATTTCCAAATTTTCTAGATTCATACTTTGTACATTCCATGTTCCAATTATTAATGGATGTTTACAGCTGTTTTTCTTCATTTTGAGTTGTGCCCCTTCAGCAAATGAAGGTCCCGTGGGCTTTACTCCCATGGGCTTTACTCCTTTTGTGTTATCATGGTCAACTCTACTTTGAGGAGGCAGCTCTTCCCCACTCACATTTTGCATGCCTTCCAACCTGAGGGGCTTATTTTCCAGCACTCTATCTGAAAGTGTTTCTCTGCTATTCATAAGTTTTTCAGTGACTAAGTATTTGGAAGTAGTTCGTTTCTCCTTCTTCCTAGTCTGTCTTTATCTGGAAGCTCATCTGAAACCTGCCCACCGTGGGCGACCCTGCTGGTATTTAAAATACCCGTGGCCTAGCTTCCAGAATCACAGCAACTCACAAGCCACCACAGTACGACACACTGGCAGATGAATAGTGGCTTTTATTGTAAGGTGCCATCTGAACAACCCTATACACAACAGAATGAAACATTGCCCAGTTCTGCACCAATCTTAAAATGATTGATACGTTCGAACCCATTGATGCTCTCACTTTCCCAATCCATCTCATTGGGGGCCTTCCTCTTTTTCTCTGACCCTTCCCTTTACCAAACATGATATCTTTTTCCAGGAACTGGTCCCTCCGGATAATATGTCCAAAGTTTGAAAGACAAATTCTGGCCATCCTGACTTCCAAGAAGCATTCTGGCTGTACTTCTTCCAAAACATATTGGTTTGTTCTTTTGGCAATCCACGGTATTTTAATATAATTCTCAAACACGACAGCTCAAATACATCAATTCTTCTATGGTCTTCCTTATTCATTGTTCAAATTTCACATGCATATGGGATTGTTGAAAATACCATGGGTTGGGTCAGGTGCACATTAATCCTCAAAGCAACATCTGTGTTGGTGCTGTCTTACGATAATATCCCACTAAATAGTCTGTCTGTCTTTCTTCCTAGTCTTTTTTTGTCTGAAAGTTCAGCTGAAACCTATCCACTGTTGGTGACCCTGCTGGCATTTAAAATAGCCATGGCATAGCTTCCAGAAGCACATCAACATGCAAACCACCACATTACAATAAACTCTATATTTGCAGTTTATGATTGTTTGAAGCACACTGACAGAGAAGGCACCATGTACTGGATAGGCGACTGTGTGTGATGTCCCCTAAGTTCCCATTCAATTTTCAGTTGTTGATTCTGGAATTCTTGGCACTGACGAAGAAAAACGTTATACTCTTCCAAGATTGAAGAAATGATGTGCTAACCAGCATTGCTGAAACACACAAACAACGTAAGAAACAAGTCCCCCAACAATTCCGTAATTGTAAGCACATTGTATGGCAGTGTTTATCAGCTGTAGGGGGAAATCACTGGAGAAGCAAAATCCAGAAACTCTTCCATCACTGTAATGGAAAGTATTTCCATGCTTCACAAATCCAAGGAGTCAAAATGGCCAACCTACTTAACTGTCTGGGAAGATATATGGTGGTACAGTAATTAAGAGTTTGGCTGCCCACTGAAATCCACCATCATTTGGCAGTTGGAACTCACCAACCTCTCTCAGGAGAAAGATGTGACTGTCTGCTTCTGGAAAGATGAATCACCTTGGAACCCCTATGAGGCATTTCTACTGTGTCCTACAGGGTCGCTATGAGTCGGAATTGATTCAAAAAGCAAAGTCTTTGCTGTTGATTTAATTTAAATGTCTAGACAGAGGCAGCTTATAATCAGTAAACTTCTTACTCTCAGTTTTTCTTACAGACCCTCATTTGTGTCAATAAAATTCTCAATAGTAAGTCTCTTACCACTGATAATATTTTCAAGAAGCCATTGGTGCCAAATTTAGGGTAACAGAACACAAAACAATTGAGAACTGAATCCAATCAAACCGCAAAACACTGGGACAGCTCTTCAAAATTCCAAAACAAGTCTTAAAAAAAAAATTAAGTTTTTTTGCCTATTAAAGAGTGAAGTGTCGCCACTTGGCAAGATGCTCTATGAGCACTATATGATTACAAACATATTTTAGTTTCTTGGAGTGGAATGATGGAAACTCAAGTAATATGATTAAATTGTTAACTCTGCATGCATTCAACTCACAGATGCTTTTGCTGGACCAAAATGTCAGTTTGAACCATGAGATCGGTGGTTCAAGCCCTCCAACCGTTCTTAGATCACTATGGGTTGAAACTGATTTGACAACACTTAGCAACAATAATAATGGTTTGGTTGAAAAATCTATCAAACGTAGTTCCTGCTGTGTTAGCCTCAAGGATGTACAATTTCATAGTGGAAATGGGCTATGTTCAAATAATAAAATCTAACGGCTGACCAAGGAACACTTTTCATTTATTTTGGATGAAAAGCTTTTTTTGGATATAACAAAAGTCACAGAACGTCTCACTGGAAACAGGCACATATGCACACACACACTCATAGATTTGCTTGCAATTTCCTTCTATGCAGGGCTTTGAAGCAGTTTGAAATGGTTCAGTCCTGACTGACATTAGGGAAATGCTGTGTTACGTAGCAGCCAGATCTCTTGCACGTCAGATCTTGACCTGAGTAGGAAGCAGGTAATGGTGTCCTGCTCAGAGATAGCAACTGATAGCACTGTTTTCTTAACATTGCAGCACTTTGAATGTGGTTAGCCACCATCTTTGAACAGGGCTATACCACCTTCTTAGGTCAAAATTCTACATGCAAAGGATTTTGTTGCCGGACAATGTATACACTATCCTTGCTTCTGCCAACCTTGCTTCTGCTAAACCATTTTGAACCAGTCTGAAGCCTGGATTCTATATGATTCTATCCATGGATTTTAGGTTTTGACCACTCACTTTAGGAGAAGTTCAGCTAAAGTTCTTTGGAAGAGCAAAGAATGAGTTCACAATTACTGGTCTTAGTTGCCATCAGACTCATGGTGATCTTACGTATAATGGAACAAAACACTATCCAGTCCTGAACCACCTCATGATTACTGGTGCATTTGAATCCATTGATGTGGTTATTTGTATCAATCTATCTTGGAGGCCAAGATGGCTAAACTTCGTCTCTCATACTTTGGACATGTTGTCAGGAGGGAACAGTCACTGGAGAAGGATTTCATGCTGGGTAAGATGGAGGGTCAGAGAAAAAGAGGAAGACCCCCAACGAGATGGATCAGCCAGGTGGCATCATTGATGGCATCAAGTGTGGCAGCGGTAGTGAGTTTGGCCCAAGATCAGACATTGTTTCATTCTGCTGTGCATGGGGTCGCTATGAGTCGGTTCCAACTCTATGGCACCTGACGACAACAACAACATCTTCTTGAGGGCTTTTTTTTTTTTTTCCATCAAATTTATCATTGACGTGTTAAACTACCAAACACAACCTCTTTTTCTAGTGACTAATCTTTCCTAATGGTGTGTCCAAAGTAAGAATTCACAATAGCAGCTCTCTTGTCCCAGCTCTTCTTCATCAACTGACTGGTTTACCCAGAATTCCCCCCTCTCTTTAAAAAGATATCAAGTGATGTCCAAAGCATGCTGAATGCCCCAGCTCCTAGGCTACTCTCTATATGAACTTCTGCTCCTAACATTTCTGCTCTGTAGTATTTGCTCCCAATCCTAATCTACATTTGCAATGTTGTCATTTGCTTTGTTGTTGTTGTTAGGTGTCGTTGACTCTGTAATGACTCATAGCAACCTTATGCACAATAGAACAAAGCACTGCCTGGTTCTGTGCCAACCTCACAATTGTTGCTACAGTTAATCCATTGCTGCTGCTGTACCAAACCATCTTGTTGGGGGTCTTCCTCTTTTTCACTGACCCTCCACTTTACCAAGCATGATGTCCTTCTCCAGGAACTGGTCCCTCCTGATAATATGTCTGATGTATGAGAGATAAAGTCTGGCCATGCTGGCTTCCAAGGGATATTCTGGCTGTACTTCATTCAACATAGGTCTGTTTGTTCTTTGGGTGGTCCATGGTGCGTTTACATTCTCCTCCAACACCATAATTCAAATGCATCAGTTCTTTTACAGTCTTCCTTATTCATTGCCCAACTTTCACATGCATATGAGGTTATTGAAAATATCATGGCTTGGGTCAGGCACGTCTTAATCCTCAAACTGGCATCTTCACTCTTCAACACTTTAAAGAGGTCTTGTGCAGTCAATTTGCCTAATATAATACATGGTTTGATTTCTTGACTGCTACTTCCAGGAGTGTTAATGGTTGTTCTTTGCCAGCTTCAATCTTTTCTTCATTTATCTTGATATTTGTTGGTCCAGTGGTGATGATTTTTGTTTTCTTAACATTGAGGTGAAACCCATACCAAAGGCTATGATCTTTGATCTTCATCAGTATGTATTTTAAGTTCTCTTCACCAAACAAGCTAATACCAACTTCATATCACAGGTTGTGAATGAGTCTTTCTCCAACCCAGATGCCATGTTTTTCTTTGTATAATCCACTTGCTTCATAGACTGCAAATAAAGGTATAACAAGTAGCCCTCTCAAAAATATCTTCACCCTCATCTTAATATCCAGAACTTTCAAATACGTTAGGGTATAGATGAGTGAGTCCCTTTAGTGCTGCATCAGTTTTTATTCCATCAATTCAGAGAGACTTATTCTTTACCAATGCCTTCAGTGAACCTGGAACTTCTTCCTGCAGTATCATTGGTTCTTGATCCTATGATACCTTTTCAAATGGTTGAACATTGACCATTTCTTTTTGGTACAGTGACTCTCTGTATTCCTTCCATCTTCCTTTGATGTTTCCTGCATCATTCAGTATTTTGCCTCTAGAATCCTTCAATATTTCAAGTCAAGGATTGAATTTCTTCATCAGTTCCCCCAGCTTGAGAAATGATGAGCGTGTTCTTTCCTTTTGTTTTATATATCCTTGCATATTTCGTTATAATATTTGACTTTGTCTTTGTGAACTGCTCTTTAAATTCTTCACTTCAGCTCTTTTACTTCATCATTTCTTCCATTTGCTTTATGATCTCTATGCTGGAAAGCAAATTTCAGATTCTTTTCTAACATCCATGTTTGTGGTTTTCTTCTTTATTGTCTTCTTAATGACCTTCTTCTTTCTTCCTGTATGGTGGTCTTGATGTCATCCCACAACTCTTCTGGTCTTCAGACATTAGTGTGTAATTCATCAAATCTGTTCTTGAGATGATCTCTAAATTCAGGTGGGATGTGTTCAAGAGTATATTTCGGCCTTCATAGATTTGTTTTCAGCTTCTTCAGCTTCATCTTGAATTTGCATATGAGCAATTAATGGTCTGTTACACAGTCTGCCCCTGGCCTTGTTTTACCTGATGATATGGAGCTTTTCCACTGTCTCTTTCCACAGATGTAGTCATTTGATTTCTGTGTATTACATCTGGTGAGATTCATGTGTATAGTCATCTTTTGTGTTGTCAACTAAAGGTATTTGCAATGAATAACTCTTTTATCTTTCAGAATTCCATCATGCAATTTCCAGCATCGTTTCTATCACCAAGGCCATATTTTCTAACTACCGATCCTTCCTCTTTGCTTCCAACCTTTGCAGTGATTAGCACTACATCTTTTTTTTTTTTTTTTAACTTAAGGTTTTTATTGTGGATTGAGTGAAAGTTTACAGGGCACATCATCAGTTTCACATTCAACCATTCATATAACTTGTTTCATTA
>NW_006408774.1:3325693-3356093 GCF_000296735.1 Chrysochloris asiatica
TATTCTGTGTTGTTGTTGGCGGAGCTCTCTGCTATACGTCCACCCAATCTGCCATCTTGTTTGTTCTCCTTATCACTACATCTTGATTGCATGTTTGATCAATTTCAGATTGAAGAAGTTGGTAGAAATCTTCAGTTTCATCATCACTGGCTTTAGTGGTTGGTGTATAAATTTGAATAATAGTTGTATTAACTGGTCTTCCTTGCAGGAATAGGGAAATTATCCTGTCACAGTGTTGTACTTCAAGATAGATCTTGAAATGTTCTTTTTAATGATTAATATGGCACCATTTCTATTTAATTTGTCATTCCCAGAATAGTAAGTCATGTGGTTGGCAGAATCAGAATGACCAAAACCAGTCCATTTCATCTCACTAACACCTAGGATACCAGTACTTATGCACTCTACCACATTTTTGACAATTTCCAATTTTCCTAGATTTAGACTTCATATGTTCCATGTTCCAATTATTAATGAATGTTTACAGCTGTTTCTACTCATTCTGAGGTGTGCTCCATCAGCAAAAGCTTAGTCCATTCATGACATCATGGTCAACTCTACTTTGAGGAGGCAGCTCTTTCCCAGTCATATTTTGAGTGCCTTCCAACTTGAGGGGTTCATTTTCTGGCACTATGTCGGACATTATTCTGGTGCTCTTCATCATGTTTCAATATTCAATATTCTGGTGCTATGTGGAGTCCTGGTGTGGCACTGTGGGATAATGCACTGGACCACAAGGTCAGTTTGAACCACAAAGTTGGCAATTCAATTTCATCAGCTGCTCCTCAGAAACCCTATACAGGATTACTACGAGTTGGAACTGACTCGAGGACACTTAACAACAATAACATTGGATAGTGTTGCATTGCTATTCATAAAGCTTTTCAGTGACTAAATATTTGGAAGTAATCTGTCTCTATTTCTTCCTAAAGCTCATCTGAAACCTGTCCACCATGGGTGACTGTAATGGTTAGATTTTGTGTCAACAAGAGTAGGCCAGGATTTCCAGGTGGGATGTGTTTATTCCCATGGTGATGGGACCTGATACAGGCATAGTTAGAGCTATGGTAAGTGGTTTTGAGCAGCCAATCAGCTTAAGAGGTGCTTCCTTGGAGGTGTGGCCTGCTCCCAATATATTGGACATGCGGGAGGGACTCATTCTCTCTCTTCTGCTGGATACCTGGGATTCCACAATTGTAAGATTATAAACTTCTCTTTATATATATACAAATATATGTTTCACTGGAAAACCTAGTTTAAGAGAATGACTCTGTTATTATTTAAAATACCAGTAACATAGTTTTCAGAATCACAGCAACACGCAAACCACCACAGTACAACAAACTGACAGACAAGTGGTGGTGAGTCAAATGGTATATGACTAAAAATTATTGATGGTACATTATGGGTGTAATTTATACAAAAGAGCAAGACCTACTTTATTTTAGATGACTCATCTTCCAAAGGAGTCCTGGTGTGGCGTTGCAGGTTAACATGCTGGACGGCAAAATCGGTTTGCAATGCAAGGTCGGTAGTTCAAGTTCACCAGTTGCCCCTCAGAAATTGTATACAGGGTCGCTATGAGTTGGAACTGACTTGATGGCACTTAACAACAACAACAACATCGTCCAAAAAGAACTAACTTGTTGTTGCTATTATTAGGTACCATCGAATGGACCTAAACCATAGTGACCTTACACACAACAGAATGAAACACTGCCTGGTCCTGTGCCAGTCTTATCATTGTTGTTATGTTATAACAACATGAGCTCATTGCAGCTGCCCTGTGTCAATACACCTTGTTGGAAGCCTTCTTCGTTTTTGGTGATCCTCCACTTTTCTAAGATTATATCCTTTTCCAGAGGCTGCTCTCTCCAGATAATATGTTCAAAGTTACTAAAGATGAAGTCTCATCATCCTCTCTCCTAAGGAGCATTCTGGAAGAATGTATTCTAAGAGAGATTTGGTTATTCTATGACAGTCCATGGCACTTTCAGTATTCTTCTTCGACACCATAATTCAAATGTATTGCTTCTTCTGCTGTCTTACTTATTCATTGTCCCAACTTTGACAGAGGTCTTGTGCAACAGATTTGCCAATTAATTTCTTGGCTGCCATTACCATGAGTGTTGATAGTGGATCCAAGTAAAATGAAGTCCATCTCGATGTTTTCTCCATTTCCCATGAAGTCATTTACTGGTCCAGTTGAGAGTATTTTTATTTTCTTTATGTTGAGGTGTATATATGAAGGACTCATTGCAAATGTCTACATAATGAAGGCTTTAATGAAGGTAATACTTGCTTCTTCAGTGTTTTAAATTCTTTAGTATTTTAAATTCGTTTTTCTCCCAGCAAGTAAGGTTATATATAATATCTGTATACCTCAGGTTGGTAATGAATCTTCCTCCAATCCTAATGCTATGTTCTTCATATAATTCAGCTTCTTGAATTATCTGCTCAGCATACAGATTGAATGAATATGGTGAAAGGATACGACCTTAGGGCACACCTTCCCTGATTTTAATCCATTCAATATCAACTTGTTCTGTTCAAACAACTGCTTCTTGGTCTATTTATAGCTTCCTCATGACACATTAAGTGTTCTGGAATGCCTGTTATTTGAAATGCTATCCATAGCATGTCATGATCCAGACACAAGCCTTTGCATAGTCAATAAAAGACAAGTAAACATCTTTCTGGTATTCTTTGCTTTCAACCAAGGTCCATGGTAAGACATCAGCAATGATAGCCCTCATTTCATGTTCTCTTCTGCATCTCTCTTGAACGCCTGGGAAGTCCCTATCAGTGTACTGTTGGTCATTTTAAAATTATCTTTCGCAAAATTTTACTTTCATGTGATACCAATAGTATTGTTTTTATGGTTTCTACATTCTGTTGGATCACCTCTCTTTGGTATGGATCTCTTCCAATTGGTACTGGTGTGGCACTGTGCGGTAAGCATTGAACTGCTATCCACAGGGTTGGGTGTTAAAACCCATAATCCACTCCTCAGAAACCCTGTACAGGGTCATTCTGAGTGGGAACCAACTAGACAGCACTTCACAACAACAATAGCATTCTTCATGGCGTGTTGACTAACATTATGGAGGATTTGTATTGCTTCTCTTTTCTTACATGAAATTGTTGAGGCTCAGAGTAAGGCTAGGAAATATGTCATGAGGTCAGTCTGTGACAGAACCTAGTTGACAGCCAGCCATCACAGTATAAAACAAAATGGAGGGTGTGCGCAAAAATGAATGTTTGAGTTAAAAGAGACCAAGTGATGAGCTGTTGATCCAGTGTTTTTCAGGTTTTTTTTTAAATCTGATTTCACCCTGTGCATTTTGGAAATAGTATCCTCACATTCTTGACATTCACACATGGACTCCCTAGGAAACATTTCTGGAATCCTAACAATGGAAAATACCTTA
The DNA here is from genome assembly GCF_000296735.1 of Chrysochloris asiatica. Taxonomy (NCBI): domain Eukaryota; kingdom Metazoa; phylum Chordata; class Mammalia; order Afrosoricida; family Chrysochloridae; genus Chrysochloris; species Chrysochloris asiatica. Next base: position 3,329,125 of record NW_006408774.1, read on the forward strand.
GGTTTCCATGAGTTCTGATCTAATAGGGTCATTCCTAACTACTGACGAATGGCATTCAAGCAGATCTTTTCTACTTTGGTGAATATAAGATGCCTAATTGTGGTTCTGTGAGCTAATGTGTCAGACTGCAAAGTCATCTGAACTGCAAGGTCAGTGGTTCAAGCCCACCAGCTGCTCATTGAAAACCCTATACAGGGTCATTATGGTTGGGAATTGACTCAACAGCACTTAACAACAACAACAATCATTAAGGTAAAATATTTAATGATGCAGAAAACATAAAAAGAGAATGGAAGGAATACACAGAGTCACTATATCAAAAAGAAATGATTGATGTTCAATCATCTCAACCAGTTCAACAGATAGCTTATGGTCAAGAGCCAATGTGTGTTGAAGGCATTGGCAAAGAACAAGGCTCCAGGAATACAAATTGAAATCTTCCAGCAAACTGACAAAGCAGTGGAGGTACTCGCTTACGTATGCCAAAAATTTGAAAGACAACTCCTTAGTTAACTAAGTGAAAGAGATCCATATTAGTGCCCACTCCAAAGAAAGCTGACCCAACTGAATGCAGAAATCATCAGACAATATCATTAATATCCTATGCAAGCAAGGTTTTGCTAAAGATAATTCAAAAACGGTTGCAACCATATACTGATAGAGAATTTACAGAGGTTCATGCTGGATTCAGAAAGGATGAGGGATATCATTGTTGACATCAGATGAATCTTTGCTGAAAGCAGAGATTACCATAAAGATGTTTACCTTTATTTACTAATTATACACACCATTGTGGAGAATTCGAATTCTGTAACACTTAATTGTGTTCATGAGGAGCTGATACATAGACCAAAAGGCAGTTGTTTGAACAGAGCATGGGAACATTGAATGGTTTAAAATTAGGAAAGGTGTGCACCAGGATTGTATTCTTTCATCATATTTATTCAATCTGTATGCTGAACAAATAATCTAAGAAGCTGGATTATATGAAGAAAAACATGGCATCAGGAATGGAGGAGGACACATTAACAACCTGTGATATGCAGATGATACAGCCTTGTTTGCTGAAAGCAAAGAGGACTTAAAATACTTACTGATGAAGATCCAGGACCACAGTCTTCGATATGGGTTGCACCTCAATACAAAGAAAACAAAAATCCTCACCACTGGACCAATAAATAACATCATGATAAATGGAGAAATGATGGAAGTTATCAAAGACTTCATTTTTCTTGGATCAGCCATCAACACTCATGGAAGCAGCAGTCAAAAAAAATAAAATGATCTATTACATTAAGCAAATCTGATGTACAAGTTCTCTTTAAAGTGTTGAAGAGCAAAGATGTCAATTTGAGGGGAAAAAATATGGTATTTTCAAAAACCTCATATGCATGTGACAGTTGGGCAGTGAATAAAGAAGACTATAGAAGAATTGATGCATTTGCATTATGGTGTTGCAGGAGAATATCAAAAGTACCCAGGATTGCCTAAAGAACAAAACCATCTGTCTTGGAAGACATATAGCCAGAATGCTCCTTGGAAGCCAGGAGGGCCAGACCTCATCTGTCATACATTGGACATATTATCTGGAGGGACCAGTCTCTGGAGAAGTACATCATACTTGGTAAAGTGGAGGATAGGGGAAAAAGAGAAAGACTCCCAATGAGATGGATTGGCACAGTGGCAGCAGCAATGAGCTCAAGCAGAGCAACAATTGTGAGGTTGGTGCAGGGTCGGGCAGTGTGTCATCCTCTTGTGCAGAGGGTTGCTGTAACTCTATACCGACTTGGTGGCACCTGACATTAACATCAATAACAACATCGTTAGAGAGCCTACATATACCAACTTAAGTGAAAGTGTCTTCGTTTCGTATGTTCTTGACCATTGATCCTTAAGACCATACTATTCAGACTTTGGAATTTAAAAGACAAGATCAGTGTCAACCAACCAACTTGTTGCCATAGATTCAACCCAACTCACAGCAAGCTACGTGTGTCACAGTAGAGCTGGGCACTCAATGCCTCTCAACAACTGGGTTTTTGAAAGGAGTCTTTCCACTGACGCACCTCTACATGCTTTCAAAATTCCCAGTTTGGGGTTGTAACTGAGCACATTAACCATAATCATCACACTGATACTTTCATTACAGTACTTCTGGGCTGGTCTTGGAGTCCTGGTGTAGCACTGCGAATTAACGCGCCAGACTGCAAAGCCCTTTGAACTACAAGGTCAGCAGTTCAAGCTCACCAGCCACTCCTCGGAAACCCTATACAGGGTCACTATGGGTCAGAACCGACTCAATGGCACTAATAACAACAATAACAAATGGTCTTATATTTCATGCCCACTGGGATATTTAAGTGATGCAGTGGATTCCTGGTGTGGCGCTGTGGGTTAATGAGGTTAACTGCAAGGTCAGTTTGAATTGCAAGTTCGGTGGTTCAAGCTCACCAGCCACTCCTTGGAAACCCTATACAGGGTTGTTATGAGTCAGAACCAATTCGACAGCACTTAACAACAACAACAGTGATGCAGTGGTTTAAGCACTGGAATGCTAACTACAAGTCAAGAATTCAAATCCAACAACTGCCCAGAAGGCGAAAGATGAGGCTGTCTGGTCTGATAAAGATTTACAGTCTCAGGAATCTGATAGAGCAGGTCTACTTGGTTCCAAGGTTGGTACGAGTCAGAACAGGCCTGACAGCAGGGAGCAGGTCTGGTGGTGAAGTACAGAAGAGCCATCCTGCTAACTGAAAGGTTGGTGATTAGAACCCACCTTGAGAGAACGATGTAGAAATTGGACTCAGTAAAGATTACAGCTTTGGGAACCTTAGGGGGCAGCGACATTCTGTTTGATAGGATTGCTCTGAGTCTGAATCAACAGGATAGCAATGGGTTTGGTCTGAGTTTGGCATGTTGTTGATGCTGTGAGGTGCTGTTGGGCCAACTGCAATTCCATAGCAACCTATGCAGAACAGAATAAAGCCCTTCTGGGTCCAGCACCATCCTCACAATTGTTCTTACACTTGAACCCATTACTACCGCCTCTGTGTCAATCCATCTCATTAGGGCTCTTCCTCTTTTTTGCTGACCCTTTACTTTACCAAGCATCAACTCCTTCTCCAGGAACTGGTCACTCCTGATAATATGTCCGAAACACAAGAGATAAAGTACGAGAGACAAAGGAACATTCTGGCTATACTTCTTCCAACACACATTTGTTTGCTTGTTTGACAGTCCATGATACCTTCGATATTCATCTCCAACACCACAATTCAAATGCATCAATTCTTCTATGGTCTTTCTTAGTCATTGTCCAACTTTCCCATGCATATGTTGTTGTTGTTGTTGTTATGTGCCGTGGAGTCAGTTCCGACTCATAGCGACCCTGTACAGGGTTTCCGAGGCTGTAAATCTTTATGGGAGCAGAAAGCCTCATCTTTCTCCCCACGGAACAGCTGGTAGTTTCGAACTGCTGACCCTGAGGTTCGCAGCCCGATTCGTAACCACTACGCTACCAGATATGAGGTTATTGAAAATACCACAGTTTGGGTCAGGTGCACCAGAGTCCTCACGCTGACATCTTTGCTTTTTAACACTTTAAAGAGGTCTTGTACAGCAGATTCGCCTAATGCAATACATTGTTTGATTTCTTAATTGTTGCTTCTATGAGTGTTGATCCCAGTAAAATGAAGTGTATGACAACTTCAATATTGTCTCCATTTGTAATGATGTTGTTAATTGGTCCAGTGGTGAGGACTTTTATTTTCTTTACATTGAGGTGCAGTGCATAACGAAGGCTGTGCTCTTTGATCTTCATCAGTAAGTATTTTAAGTCCTCTTTGCTTCCAGCAAGCAAGGCTGTATCATCTGCGTATCAAAGGTTGTTAATAAGTCGTTCTCCAATCCTGATGCCATGATAGTCTTCATATAATCCAGCTTCTAGGATTATTTGTTCAGCATACAGATTGAATAAGTAAAATTTTGTTGAAGATAATTCAAAAGCAACTACAATAGTATATTGCCAAAAACTCAAGCTGAGTTCGTAAGAGGATGTAGAACTACAGATATCATTAGTCATGTCAGATGGATCTTGACTGAAAGCAAAAATACCAGAAAAGGGTTTTCCTCTGCTTCATTGACTATGCAAAGGCTTTCGTTTGTGTGGATCATAAAACTGCTATGGATAACATTGTGAGGAATGGGTATTTCAGAACACTTGATTGTGTCTATGAGGAACATGTACATAGACCAAGAGGCAGTCATTTGAACAGGATAAGGGGGTACTCAGTGGCTTAAAATTAGGAAAGGTGTTGGCGGGGGCTATATTCTTTTACCATAATTTCGCATACTCTTACTTCAATATAGAGGCTGAGTTGTGACTGTATTTTATGAAGCCACCAGGGGGCAGCAATGTGCAAATAACTCTGACCCAGCAGATTCCTCTCCTCCGGCCGGCCTGGGAGGAGTCTCAGGGTCCGCTTCCCCAGGCTCCTCTCAGATTGAAATAATGGTAATGCAATCACTTCAGTTCTGCTCTGGAAACTGTCAGAGTTAATTCATTTCAGATGGAAATACACTAACTATGCACACATGCATCAACATCCGTCTTCTCAGGATCCAGGTCCTCCTCATTCAGGCAGTTATTCATATAACCTTTATTCAGACCCTCCTGGGTGGCGGCCACTGAGCTGAAGGCTAGCCTAAGTTTCCATCCTGGCTGCACAACCTAAAATCACCACACTTTCTAATGTTTAGTTGTCTTCTAACTTTTTTTTTTTTTAAGGATTTTTTTTTTTTCAGGGTAGTTTTAGGTTTGCAGAAAAATATGCACATAGTTCCCATATACCCTTACCTGGACCATCAAAACAAAACAAAACAAAAAACCACAAGTCTACACCATTGAGTCTATTCTGACTCATGTTGTTATTGTTGTTGTGTAGATTCCAAAGCATAGTGACAGGGTTTTCGAGGAGTACCTGGTAAGTTACCACCAAGGACCTTGTGGTTCACACTCCAGTGCTTATCTTACAGCATCACACCAGGAGTCCTAGATCCCCTATATAAGTGTCTGAGCCTCTACATCTTTATGGGAGTCCTGGTGTGGTGCTGTGGGTTTACGCATCAGACTGCAAAGCCATTTAAACCGCAAGGTTGGCGGTTCATGCTCACCAGCTGCTCCTCGGAAACGCTATACAGGGTGGCTGTGGGTCAGAATCGACTCAACGGCACTTAACAACATCTTTATGGGAGCAAACAGTCATCTCTCACTTGGAGCAGCTGGTGGGTTTGAACTGTCAACTCTGCAGTTAGCAATCCAACTTCCAGTCCACAGTGCTACCAGGGTTCCTTTTCCTGACCACAGCAACTGTTATTATTAATATCTTTAATTGTTGTTGTTAAGTGCTGTTGAGTCCGTTTCGACTCATAGAGACCCTGTGTAGGGTTTTCAAGGAGCAGCTGCTAAATCTGAACTGCCAACCTTGTGATTCACAGTCCAGTGCTGCTACAGAGCCACGCCAGAAGGCCATTGTTGTTGTTAGGTGCCATTACGTTGGTTCCAACTCATAGCAACCCTATACACAAAGAAGGAAACATGGTCCAGTCCTGCGCTAGCCTCACAATCTTTCCTACTTTGGGATATATTATTAAAGTCACTGTGTCCATCTATCTCCTTTGTTGTTGTTAAGTGCCATTGAATCAGTTCTGATTCATAGCAACCCTGTATAGAGTTTCTGAGGAGCAACTGGTGAGCTTGAACCGCTGACATTGTGGCTCAAACCAATCTCGCAGTCCAGCGCATTAATTCACAGCGCCACACCAGGACTCTTTTCCTCGTATCCTCTACTAAGAGTCTTGGCACAGCCCTATAGGATAAGCACTAGGCTATTAATGAAAAGGTGGGTAGTGCAAATCCACCAGATGCTTCTTGGAAATCTTAGACAGGGTCACTACGAGTCAGAATGCGCTCGATGGCATTCAACAACAACAGCTATGTTACCAAGCATGATGTCTGCGATGGTTAACGTTTTGTTCCAACTTGATTGGGCCTGGAATCTCTGTGGTTTGGTAGTTGTTGTTGTTCTTAGGTGCCATCGAGTCGGTACCGACCCATAGCGACCTTATGCAGTTATGACGTAGTAATTCCCATGATGAGATCTAATATAAGGTGATAGCCTCTCCCATGATGTGATCAGACATAATCTAATGTAATTACCCTTTTCTGTAACCCTCACTTCTATGATGTTAATCCATCACTCATCTGTCAGTTTGTCATATTATGGTGGTTTATGATGAAAGCTATATTACTAGGATTTTACTCTTTTTTATTGCTGTTTTATTGCTGTTTCCACCAGCATTTTAAATACCAGCAGAAATACCTAAGATGGACAGCTTTCAAAAGAGTTTTCAGACTAGGAAGAAGGGGGAGTTGGACCACTTCTGAACGGTTGTTGTTAAGTGCCGTCGAGTCATTTCCGACCCATAGCGACCCTGTACAGGGTTTCCGAGGCTGTAAATCTTTACGGGAGGAGAACGCCTCATCTTTCTGAATGGTTAGCCACTAAAAACTATCAATAGCAGCAGAACGTTTTCAGATATAGTACCAGAAGATGAACCCATCAGGTTGGAAGGCTCTCAAAATAGGACTAGGGAAGAGCTGCCTCCTCAAAGCAGAGTTGACCTCAGTGACATGGATGGAGCTAACCTCCCGGGACCTTCATTCTGAAAATGAGGATGACCTCAACCTCCATTCTCACAATTGTTGTTAGGTTTAAGCCCATTTTTGCTGCCACTGTGTCAATCCATCTCATTGAAGATGTTCATCTTTTTCGCTGACTCTGAGCCTTACGAAGCATGATGCCCATCTATGGACTCGAACATAACAACAGTGGCATAGGCCTGGGCAGTGTTTTGTTCTGTTGTGCATAGTCAGAACTGACAAGGGAGACCCTCCATATGAGGGATTGACACTCTGGGCACAGCAATGGACTTCAGCACACCAATGATCACGAAGATGGCCCATGGTCAGGCCGTGTTTTATTCTGTTGAGTCAAAGCCGATATAACAGCCACTTCATTTCTCTGGAGTCCTGGTGTGGCGCTGTGGGTTAATGCGCTGGACTGCAAAGTCATTTGAACCACAAAGTTGGCGGTTCAAACTCACCAGCTATTCCTTGGAAATCCTATACAGGGTCACTATGAGTCGGAACAGACTCAATGGCATTTCACAACAAGAGCAACAAAGTAACTAGTAACAACTAGAAGACTATAGAAGAATTGATGCATTTGAGCTATGGTGTTGGGAGAGAATACCATAACTGCCAAAAGAACGCACAAATCTGTGTGGAAACAAGTACAGACAGAGTGCTCCTTGGAGGCCAGGATGGCCAGACTTCGTCTATCATACTTCAGACATGTTGTCAGGAAGGACCAGTCCCTGGAGAAGGATGTCATGTTTGTTAAAGTAGAGAGTCAGAGAAAAAGAGGAAGTCCCCCAGTGAGATGGATTGGCACAATGGCTGCAGAAATGGATACAAACGTAGCAACGATTGTGAAGTTGGCACAGAACCAGGCAGTGTGTCCTTCTGCTGTGCATAAGGTCACTATCAGTTGGTACCCACTCAATTGCACCTAATAGCAATAATAAGTAACATTGCACACTTGTTGTTGTTGTTAAGTGTTGTTAAGTCGATTCCGACCCATATTGACCCTGTATAGGGTTTTCAAGGAGCCACCAATGAACTTGAACCACCAACCTTGCAGTTCAAACAACTTTGTAATCTGACGCATTAGCCCACAATGCCCTACCAGGACTCCAACGTTCCACATTAGGTCTCCATGACTTGATATTTTTCATGGATCTCAATGTAAAGAAAATAAAAATCCTCACCACTGGACCAATAAACAACATTCTTATCAAAACATTGAAGTTCTCAAGGACTTCATTCTTCTTGGATCAACAATCAACACTCCGGAAGCAGCAGTCAACAAATCAAACCATGTATTGCATTACACAACTCTGATGCACAAGACCTTTTTAAAGTGTTTACGAGCAAAGATGTCAGCTTGAGAACTAAGGTGCACCTGATCCAAGCCATGGTATTTTCAATAACCTCATACGGATGCAAAAGCTGGACAGTGAATAAGGACAAAAGTAGAATAATTGATACTTTTGAGTTATTGTGTTGGAGTAGATTATTGAAAGTGTCATGCGCTGCCAAAAGAACCAATAAATCCATTTTGGAAGAAGTGCAGCCAGAGTGCTTCCTTGGAGGCCAGGATGGCCAAACTTCGTCTCTCATACTTTGGACATATTGTCAAGAAGGAGCAGTCACTGGAGAAGGACATCATGTTTAGTAAGGTGGAAGGTCAGAGAAAAAGAGGAAGACCCCCAATGAGATGGATTGGCCAAGTGGCAGCATCGATGGACTCAAGCGTGACAACAGTAGTGAGGTTGGCCCAGGATCAGGCAGTGTTTCATTCTGTTGTGCATAATGTTGCTATGAGTCAGTACTGACTCGATGGCACCTAACAACAACAACAACATTGCACACTAATTCTATCAAGAATATCAAGTCATGGGATTAGAGGAAGACTCATTCATAACCTGTGATATTCAGGTCTATAGACATCCTGTCCAAGTCCTCTGGTTGCTGAGTCCCTTCGAAAGTCTGCAAGAGAGCAAACTCTGATACAACGGGAAGAAGTCGATCTCTCAGAGGCAGAAGTTGTCTTTGCTGATGTCACTTTTTTTCTTTTAAAGTTTTTATTGTGATTTAAGTGATAGTTTCCATGGGAGAACATCAGCTTTACACTCATCCTATTGTATTTTGTTTCATTGCAATGATTATAATCCCCTCAATTCATCATCATTCAACAGTATTAGCTTCTATGCCCTTTGTTTTTTTTGTTTTGTTTTGTTTTGATGTACACCAAAACACTCAGGAATATGCAATTATTCAAACACCCAAAAGGGCAAGCTTGCCCCTGGCCACCAGCACACAGCCCCTCTCCCTCCATGAGTCTAGAGTCCCCAGCTGCTCCATCTCTCCATGTCATCATCTCTGCCTCCATCTCTGGGATTGATGCTGGGTCCCACACTCTGCTCCCACTTTTCTCCCTTTATGGACCCAGGGTCCACCACTCCTGGACTGAAAGATCAAACACTCCCCTCTTTTTGCTACAAAATGTCTACCTTTATGATTACAACAATCGCAGTCAGTCGTGATAACAATTATTCACTATTGAACCACAAGAGTCTTATCCCCATCTCCTTTGACCAGCCCCATCTATATATGATGAAAATCACTCAGCAGAGATTCTGCCTTCCCCTGCACCCTCTGAAACTAAACTCTCTCTTGAAAACTTTTAAGCCAGTCACTTTATGCCTTTATATCCCCTCACCACCCCCCATTTAAAATCAAATTCTTAATTTGAAATTAAGAAAGGTGTGCGACAAGGTTGTATTCTTTCACCATGCTTATTCAACCTGTATGCTGAGCAAATAATACAAGAAGCTGGGTTCTATGAAGAAAAACGTGGCATCAGGATTGGAGGAAGACTCATTAACAACCTGCGATATGCAGATGATACAACCTTGCTTGCTGAAAGTGAAGAGGACTTAAAACATTTACTGATGAAGTTTGGTATGGATTACATCTCAATGTCAAGAAAACAAAAATCCTTACCACTAGACCAATAAACAACATTCTTATCAACGGAGAAAAGATTGAAGTTGTCAAGGACTTCATACTTTTTGAATCAACTATCAACACTCACGGAAGCAGTAGTCAAAAAATCAAACGACGTATTGCATTAGGCAAATCTGTTGCACAAGACCCTTTTAAAGTATTGAAGAGCAGAGATGTCAGCTTGAGAACTAAGGTGCGCCTGACCCAAGCCATGGTGTTTTCAATAACCTCATATGGATGTGAAAGCTGGACAGTGAATAAGGAAGATTGTAGAAGAATTAATGCCTTGGAGGAGAATCCTAAAAGTGCCATGGACTGCCAAAAGAACCAATAGATCTGTGTTGGAAGAAGTGCAGCCAGAGTGCTCCTTGGAGGCCAAGATGGCCAAATTTCATCTCTCATACTTTAGACATATTGTCAGGAGGGAACAGTCTCTAGAGAAAGATATCATGCTTGGTAAGATGGAGGGTCAGAGAAAAAGAGGAAGACCCCCAACGAGATGGATTGGCCAGATGGCAGCATCGATGGACTGAAGTGTGGAAACAGTAGTTAGGTTGGCCCAGGATCGGACATTGTTTCGTTCTGCTGTGCATAGTGTCACTATGAGCCCACTCGATGACACCTAATAACAACAACAACCCCCTATGTTAGGTAGCCAATATCTAAGTTGCCCATCCCTATCAACTCTGTTCATAGAGGGGATGGGAATGATCCTTGCTTTGAAGATTCCTTTCCTATTGGTTGGTATTTTAAGCTACTGCATGCATACATATAGATCAAGTTCATCAAATTGTAGCGAATTACACTTGTTTTCTTTAGCTGATGTCTCTTTGATAGCTGGTATGCAATACAAGAGCCAAATGGGTTTGGTTTACTAACCCTGCGCTCTTAGCTCACTCTATCTAACCTGTAGCACTGGAACATACTGGTGACTCTTGGTACCTCTTTGCAGAGGTGGAAACAGTGTGGTGCACAAAGGCATTGGGGTCATTGGATGAGAAGTTTCCACCGGGCCCCAGTGTATGACCCTGAGTAACTAATTTTGCCTGTCTGAGCCTCAGTTTCCTCACACATAAAGCCCAGTCATAATGCCCCACAGGGTCTTTGTGAATGTCTGCATCCATTATGTGCTCAACACACGCTCCCATTATCATTAGAGAAGGAGTCCCGAGGTGCCACTATCCTTGGGTGTTAACTGGAAAGGTTGGTGGTTCAAACTCAACCAGCAGCTCCATGGGAGAAAGACTTGGAGATCTGCAATTATGAAAACTGTTGTTTTTTAGTACTGTCCAGTTGGTTCCGACTCATAGGGACCCTGTATAGGATTTCTGAGGGCTGACTGGTGAGTTTGAACAGCCAACCTTGTGGTTAGGCTAATGCTTATCCTAGAGCACCACAAAATAAAAATTACAGCCAAGAAAACCCTCTGGGGCAGTTAGTCCTACCCTGTCCTCTGGGGTCATTGTGAGTCACACATGGACTCAACAACACACAACAACAACATCATTTGAGATGAATCTCACATGATGTCAGAGGTGGTGAAGGACCAGATCTGTGTCCTGTCTCCATCGTTTGTCAACTGTCTGCTTTTAGGAACCTCATTGCCCCTCTGGCAAGCTAGCATTCCTCCTCTGTGAAGCAAAAGGATTGAAATTGTACCTACTGTGAACAGTATTCCCACCCCAAGGTTTATTCCTCTTTCTGTAGCCACTTTATGGTGACTGTCCCAACAGATGGCCAACTCCATCCCTCCTTCCCACCTTCCATACCCTCTGCTATTCATGAGTTCCCAAAGAAGGGTTGTTGTTGTTGTTGTTGTTAGATGCCATCAAGTTGTCACCAACTCATAGCGACCCTATGCACAGCAGAACGAAACAATGTCCGATCCTGGGCCAACCTCACTACTGTTGCCACACTTGAGTCCATCGATGCTGCTACCTGGCCAATCCATCTCATTGGGGGTCTTCCTCTTTTTCTTTGACCCTCCATCTTGTCAAACATGATATCCTTCTCCAGTGACTGTTCCCTCCTGACAATATGTCCAAAGTATGAGAGATGAAATTTGGCCATCTTGGCCTCCAAGGAGCACTCTGGCTGCACTTCTTCCAAAACAGGTCTATTGGTTCTTTTGGCAGTCCATGGTACTTTCAGTATTCTCCTCCAACACCACAATTCAAAGACATCAATTCTTCTACGATCTTCTTTATTCACTGTTCAGCTTTAACATCCATATGAGGTTATTGAAAGTAGGGTAAGACAGTATAAACAGACAGCATCTCAGCTGCTAATCGGAGAGAAAACTCTGGGTGGATAGCCCTCCTCCTCCTCCTTTCCAGCGAGCAGCTGAGCACCTTCACTCTTTGTACCACCGAGGGTCTCAGTCTCTGGGGGAAAGACAATACAGGCATGCCTGTTTCACTGCACTGCAGTTCATTCTTCTTTACTTTATTGACAGATATTGTGTGTTTTATAACTTGAAAGTTTATGGCAATCCTGCATGAAACAAGTGTATCGGCACCATTTTTCCAACAGCATGTCACTTCACATCTTTGTGTCACATTCTGGGCATTCTCACAATATTTTGACCTTTTTTATAATGCTATTGCACACTTCATAGACAACAACATAGTATACACATAACATTCAGATGCATTGTTGTTGTTGCTGTTAAGTGCCGTCGAGTCAGTTCCGGCTCATCACGACCATGTATAGAGTTTCCAAGGAGCAGCTGGTGGGTTTGAACTGCAGACCTTGTGGTTTGCTGTCCAGTTCTGATCCTACAGCACCATACTTGTGACCATTTTAGTGCAATATTTGCTTTAATGTAGAGGTCTGGAACTCAACCAAAGATGTCTTGGAGGTCTGCCTATATTTATTAAATAGCTAAGTGCTAAGTGAAGCTTCTAAGTGGTGCAAACAGTTAAATGTTTGATTGTTGGACAAAAGGTTGGCATTTTGAAATACAGAATTATGTGCGATACTGTAGTGAATAATGGTTATCAAGACGGATTGTGAGTGTTGGAAATGCAAGGGTAGATCTTTTGTAGCAAGGAAGAGAGCTATTATTTCTCCAGTCTAGGAGTGGAGGACTCTGGGACCACCAACGGATAAGAGCTGAGAACGGAACCCCACCCAGAGAACCGGGGATGCCTGAGATGGTGACAGAGATGATGACATGGAGGGATGAAGTGGCTGGGGCCTTTGGATCCAGAGAGGGAGAGAAACTGTGGGTCGAAGACTGAGGGGGCAGGGAGGAGTATAGAGCACGGCCTTCTAGGATATGCCCTTTGGTCGGAAGACGATGCGTGGAGGGGATTGGAACCATGGCAATATAATGATATACGATGGAATGAATATGGAACTGAGGTTCTCTCATGTAAACTATCATATAACTCACAATAAAACATTAAAAAAAAAAAAGGTTGGCACTTCTAGCCCACTAAGTGGTGCCTTAGAAGACAGAATTGGCAATCTACTTCAGAAACACTATTTTGGAAACCCTACACAGGGTCCCTATGAGTCAGAACTGACTCAATGACACTTAACAACAAAACAACAAGTGGTATCTCAGAATACAGACCTGGCAATCTACTTCTGAAAGGTCACAGTCTTAATGCGGTATGGAGTCATACTACTTTGTACAATGGGGCCACCGTAATTCAAAATTGACTCCAGAGAAACTGACAACAATGGAGTGGCTAATACTGATGGAGACACTGGTCATTGGCTCTCCCACTGAAACCTCTCTGTTACCCTTTGATGTGGATGGTATTACCATAGCTCATTTACAGTGAGGAAACTGAGGCTGATAGAGTATATATGTATCACCTTCTAAAAGTCACACTGAGAACACCAAAACCTAACCAGCCCCATCCCAAATGATCCTAAGACACGAGACTTAAGAATCCTCCTCCTATGCACAGGAACTTTTATTCTAGGAAAAACTGACGGCAAAATATTAATACTGATAACAAACCTCCCAACCCCATCATGAATACTAAAACCAATAGCAGATACTGGATTTCCTTTGACGCTGGACTAATTTACAATTCAATTTAGCCATACTGATCTTACAGAGTAGTAAATCATTGAAGAATAAGCCCCATGGTAAATCATTTTAAAAGAGTCTTGGAATTCTCCTCAGATACAGTGGGTTTGGGGGTTCCCACACTGCAGCTGATTACCCTAGCTTCTACATCATGTATCTGTTCACTGCATATGGCAAAAAGCAAGGCTGACTTAAATTGGCGCAAAATTAGAGAGAGAAAGGCAGACAGAGACGACAAACTAAAGCTATTGCCTGATTGTTTCCCTATTCTAATTTTGAATGAGGGAACACAGTGGCTCTGTAGGATAAACACTAGATTGTGAACCATAAGATGAGCTGTTCAAACCTATCAGTCACTCTGAGGAAGGAAGATGAGGCTTTCTGCTCCTGGAAAGATTTAAAGCCTTGGAAACCCTGTGATCATTTTGCGTCAGAACCGACTCGAGTTAACAACAGCAAGTTTGAGATGATGGTTCTTATAGACATGACTAAAAAGAATGAGGAAATTGTTTTCTATTTCTCTCCTTTCCCACTCTCTGCAGATGGGGTGAGGAGAAGCGGATTATGGAAACACATGTGGTTGCTGAGTCATTGGGGACGTGGTTTTGTCTCTGAGTTTGGATGAAGGTCTGGCCCACTCTGCAGGGCAGGAGCCTGCCTCTTCTTTTTTAATTGTTAAATTTCCCTCTTGTAACTCTCTTCCAGGGGAAATCTTTCATCTAGAAAGGTCATGCATTGGAAACTCTGCCCCAAACAGCACAGGCTGGGAGAATAGACAATGTGTTTGTTGCCAGAGATGGCAGCGGCAGCTCCTTTGTTTCGCTCACTGAGATGCTATCTTGCGATTTGGGGCATCTTTGCTGTAATAGAAGGCACAGTGTATTAGAAATCAACTTAGTGTTTCTCCTTCACTGAAAGAAGCTTCTTCAGCCACACACACACAGATACACACACAAACTCACATACACACAGACACAAATACACATGCAGACAGATACAGGTACAAGCAGATATACACATAAGTACACACAGACACAGATATACAAGCACACACATATATTCACAGACAAATCAGTACACATATAGACACATACATATAGACACACATATACAATCATGGATACACAGTTTGAGGAGCAGCTGGTGAGCTTGAACTGCTGACCTTGCAATTCAAACGGCTTTGCAATCTGGCGCATTAACCCATTAACCCACAGCGCCACACCAGGACTCTCTCTCTCTCTCTCTCTCTCTCTCTCTCTCTATATATATATATATATATATATATATATATATATACACACACACACACACATAACTGATAACATATTTATGGAGTTATGGGGGATGTTTCTTCCAAGGGAAGCTAAGAAGTCCCTCAGTGGTACATGTGATTAATGGGCTTGGCTTTTTAAAGTAAAGTTAGGAGGTTCCAATCTACTACCCAGAAGCACGTTGGAAGAAAGACCTGGAAATCTTCTTCCCCAAAACCTCATTCTTTGAGCACAAGCAGAGTGCAGGACCCTTTCCAGAGAAGCAGCGACATCAGAGATAGAGGCAGAGATGAAGACATGGAGAGAGAGAGCAGCTGAGGACTCTAGATTCATGGAAAGAGAGGGACTGAGTGCTGGCGGCCAGGAGGCAGGCTTGCAGAATGTGCCCATTGGTTGTTTAAATTATTATATATTCCTGAGTGTTTCTGTGTACATCCTCCCCCAAAAAATAAACAGGAATGGAAGCAAATACTGTTGAATGATGATGCACAGAGAGAAGATTGTAATCATTGCAGTGAAATGATGGTGTAAAGCCGATGTTCTCCCATGTAAACTATCACTCAGTTCAATAAAAACTTATCAAAAAATGATAATAAAAACAAAACAAACAGA
Organism: Chrysochloris asiatica; assembly: GCF_000296735.1. Taxonomy (NCBI): domain Eukaryota; kingdom Metazoa; phylum Chordata; class Mammalia; order Afrosoricida; family Chrysochloridae; genus Chrysochloris; species Chrysochloris asiatica. The sequence continues at coordinate 3,344,747 of NW_006408774.1, forward strand.
AAAACCCATTCTTTGAAAACCCAGTGGGGCACAATTCTACCCTGACATACATGGGATTACCATGAATTGGTGTAGACACGAGGACAATTGATTTAAGATGTGCTTCTTGTCAGAATTCTGTTTTACAGGCTCCAGGGGTTTTGTCTTCAGGAACATAAGCCTAGAGGACCAAAGAAGATGATGTGGAGCCTCCAAGTCTGGGGCTGGAGGATATATTCTCCTCATCAGCCTAGGCCAACTTCTGTAATGGATACACAGCTCAGAGATCAACACAACAGAGATTTCTTTCTTGTCCCAGTTCAATGAAGGTCAGTCAGCGAGCAGGGTGGGGGTGGGGGGGTCATCTACTTCATTCAAGGACCCTCGTTCTTTCACCCAGGGGCTCTGCTGTCAATTAAGACCACAAACTCTTTATGTAAATATAAGGGATGGCTCCACCAGGCAGCAATAAATAACTTTGCCCCTCTGAGTGTCATTTCCTCATCTGCAAAGCAGAATCCTAATGCTTATCTCACCAGGATATTGTAAAGGTCTGCATTCAGTAGGTGCTCAATAAATGATGCCCAGAATCATTAGAAAGAAATCATCACAGGGTGGTAAAGACCCTCAGAGTCCCTCACTGGATAAAGTGCAAGAGAAAGTCTTGATAATGCCATTGTTGTGAGGTGCTGTTGAGTCATTTCTGATTCATCCTGACTCTATGCACACCAGAATGAAGCCCTGCCCAGTCCTTCACCAGCCTCATAATCGTTGCTACGTTTGAACCCATTACTGCTGCCACACTGTGTCACTTCACGTTGTTGGGGGTCTTCCTCTTTGTCACTGAGCCTTCACTTTATCAAGCATGATGCCCTTCTTTAGGGACTGGTCCCTCCTGATCACATGACGTTAGTGTTGGAGACTTCTAGGCCTGTTACTTGCAAACTGTGTGCCCTTTATTGCTTGGAATTCAGTTGCATGAACTAACGCAAGTGAGGCTGGGGAAAAGCAAATAGAAATTGATGAACAGTATCTTATGTGTGTCGAGTCCTGGTATAGCGCTGTGGGTTAATGCACTGGACTGCAAGGTGGGTTTGAACCATAAGGTTGGTGGTTCAAGCTCACCTGCTGCTTCTTGGAAACCCTATACAGGATCTCTATGAACTGACTCAGTGACACCTAACAACAACAACGCCTTAAGTACCAGATGTGTTGAACAACTATTGACACATTTTTATTAAGTGCTATCAAGTCGGTTCTGAATCACAGCAATACTACGGTTTCTGAGGAATGTTTGGTGAGCTTGAACTTCCAACTTTATGGTTAGCAGATCTAGTGCTTATTATACTACAACTCCACACCAGGACTCCATTGACACATTTGTTGTTGTTGTTAAGTGTTGTCGAGTCAGTTCCAACTCATAGCGACCCTGTATAGAGTTTCAGAGAAACGACTGGTAGGTTTGAACTGCTGACCTTGTGGTTCAAGACAACCCAGAAGTGCTCATTTTCCCAGGAAAAGTCAATTATAGGCCTTGTGTTTCTGAGGACATTTTAGTTGCTGAGAAAGCCATTGCCTTTTCATATATTGTTGTTGTTAAGTGCTTTTCAGTCAGTTACTACACTTACTCCCATATGAGTTGGGCTGATAGCCACAAGATGCGTAGTTTAAAACACCCAGCCACTCCATGGGAGAAAGATGTGGCTTTCTGCTCCCGTAAAGATGTACATCCTTGGAAACCCTAGGAATCGGAACCCACTTCACAGCACACAACCACTGCCATAGGTTTCCAAGGGGTGGCTGGTGGGTTTGAACTGCTGACCTTGCTTATCCTATAGCACTACGGTTAGGAATGATGTAAATAAAGAGCAGGAAGAAGATGAGGCAGACATAGTGAGACCCCTTTTGTTTGGAGATTGTGGTAAGATGGGCTCTTTTTGGTGTCATCTAAAAGGGCAGGTCTGGTGATGTAATCTTCTGGACCATATGGAGGCAGTATGCGAATACAAACTCCAGGGAGCACGGTGACCAAGGTCCAGTCCTGGGAAAGAAGTCCAAAGTCACTCCATTTGTTCCAAGAAGAAAAAATGAGGCCAGAAACAGAAAATTGATGATGTGTATGTGGGCTTGTGGGAAGAGCTGGCAAAATGGCAGCTTTAATAAGTGCTAAAATGCCTTCGCTATCAAAAGGCACGTAGCCTGATGGTGCCCAAAGACGCCATTGGTTCCAAGAGGAAAATGTGAGGCCAGGAACAGACAATCTAGTAAAAAATTTAGGAGCCAGGAAAATACAGAACCAGAATAAAGTTAAAGGCAGTGACCAGAAGGAGCCAAGGACACTGATGCCACGAACGTTTAGTTCCTCCATTCCTCAATGTGTTCATTGAGTCTCTTTGGTGTGCCAGTTTTGATGTTGGTGAATGCAAAGATGAAGAAAACCCAGATTCTGCCTTCAAGGCATCCTGAGTTCTCTCTTAGTGGACCCTGGAACATAATGGTGGGTCTATGGAACGTAAAAATCAAGCAGAGAACTGACAAAATGGTGGCATTCGTAGCTGCTAAGATGCCTTCACACTCCAAAGGTATTTATGCTGATCGTATTTTCTTCCTTCAAAATCTACATTGTGGAAATACTAAACCAGGGAATTTTACAATTGAAAAGTCTTTTTAATCACCTAATCTGGCTTATTTGTTTGGCAGCTGAGGCAAGAAAATGTGTTACATAGCATGAATCCCTATGTATAAGATTCGCTTTCCTTGGTTATTGGCCTTCCTATTCCAAGATACTTTCCCCTTCAAATATGCCATCACATCTGTTTCCCTGAAACATTATCCGTAGGTCTGCTGTTGGGAGCTATTCAGATGCTTCCTCCGTTCTAATACATTTAATTAGAATTTGTTCAGTAACAACTATATCAGTCACTGTCACAAGAAGACGGAGCATATTCACATGCAGTTGCCTACAAAAAGTTAATCATGGAAGTGTTTCCAAAGATTTCTTGTTGCTGTTTTAAGTGCCGTGGAGTCGGTTCCGACCCATAGCGACCCTGTATCGATAGGGTTTCCAAGGAGTTAATGGTAAGCTTAAACCACCAACCTTGGGATTTAAAGAAGTTGGCAGTCCAGCTCATTAATCCACAGCGCCACACAAAGATTTGTTGTTGTTAAGTTCCGTTGAGTCGGTTCCGACCCATAGCAAACCTGCACAGGGTTTCCGAGCCTGTAACTCTTTACGGGAGCAGAAAGCCTCTTCTCCCGTGGATCTGCTGATAGTTTCGAACTGCTGACCTTGAGATTAGCAGCCTGATTCGTGACCACTATGCTACCAGAGCTTTGTTGTTGTTGTTGTTATGTTCCGTGGAGTCGGTTCTGACTCATAGAGACCCTGTACAGGATTTCCCAGGCTGTAATCTTTACGGGAGCAGAAGGTGGAGTTAAAAAAAAAAGCCGGAGTCCCAGGGTGATGTAAAGAGTTAAGTGCTCAACAAATAACCACATGATTGGTTGTTCAAACCCACCCAGAGGTGTCTCCAAGAAAGGCCTTCTTCCCCGAGGTCACAGCTTTAAATATCCTGTGGAGCAGAGATCTACTCAAAAGCAACTGCTCACAGTAAAAGTAATGAGGTGGTGCATTGACCAGACCTAACCACAGAGGGGAGCTGTTGCCATCTCTAAATCTGAAGGGGCAATGGGAGGGTGTGGTTAACTCCAGGAATGCCTTGGACAGGCTCCAGGCCTTCAGGAAGAAGCATTGGGGCCCACACACTGCCACCTGCCCGGGAAGGCTCAGGGGACTGAAAAGGGTCTTCCCTCTTCTTCTGCCTTGTCTGCACTTTCCACTGGCAGAACAGACCCAGAAACCTGAAGTCAGGGGATTCCATTGATGCAATTAAAGAAAGTCAGCTTTCTAGCTCCAGAGAAGGGTGGGGTGTCCAGCACAGGGTGGCGGAGCTGAAAACACCAAGCTAAGCACTGAATGCAGATATTGGGAAACCAGTCTTGTCCTTTATTATGAATTGAACTGTGTGCTCCCCAAATCTGTGTTATAAATCCTAACCATTATACCTATGGATGTAAGTCCATTTGGGAATTGGGCTCACTTAGTCATGTTAATGAGGTCATGTCAGTAGGGTGTGTCTTAAAGCCAACCCCTTTTGACATATAAAAAGAGTAGATTTGGCACAGAAGCAAAACTGGAGGAAAGATAGTGTTGCGGGGGCCACAGAAGCTGCAACAAAGATCTGTCCCCCTGAGCCAACTGAGGAAAAACCCTTCCCACAGAGCTTTGTTGTTCTTAAATGCTGTCAAGTTGGTTCCAATCCATAGCAACCCTGTATAGGGTTTCTGAGAAGCAAGCTGCAGGGACCCTGAATTCTGGTTTCTAGCCTCCTCTACTGTGAGAAAACAAGTTTGCTTGTTAAAGTCACTCATTTGTGGTGTTTCTTTATAGCAGCACTAGAGAACTAAGAGAGTGCTTGATTTTATATAATAGACACGACAGTGGAAGAGAGAAAATAAACAAGTGTTCTCACTAGTATGGCTATAATTGCAAATGTGCTGAGTATATATGAAGGACAATTCAGCAGTGTGAAAGGGACCAACGGGAGTCACGGTAGGTTCGATGTTCAAAGGTCTTTGTGCAGAGCTAGTATTCAAGCTGAGACCTGAAGGATGAGAAGAAGCCAGCCAGTGAGAACGGAGCGATGGTGCCCTCAGGCAGGGAGGAGCATGGGTGAGGGCCATGGACATGCAGTCGCTCTACACACATCTAGTTCTTTTAATGTATTTTCTCCCATTTCTCTAACCACTCTGGTTTTCATTTCTCTGAAATATGTATATACCATTTCCAGGAATTTGCTCCCAAAGCACCTGATCTAATGGAAAGAAGTCAAGAAGTGTGTTTTCCTAGCCCTGACCCTGCCTATCACTGGTCAGGAGTCTTTGTCTGGGTCACTGAGTCACTCTGAATTCCCATTTCCTTAATTGCAAAACAAAGATGTCGGATTATTGGCTTCCAAAGTCGTGGACTTTACTCATCTTTTTGGAAGGTATTTTCAAAACATTTTCAAAACTAGTTGGGAATAGGGTTGTGTTTGTAATGTTAATGGGCCATATTAGTGTGCGGTGTGCCTAATCACTTCTGAGATATGAAAAGAGCAGAATGGACCCAGAAAAACCACACAAACTAAAGAAGACAGAGGCCATGAGAGGATCCTCTGCAAAGCAAGGAACCGCCCCGTCCCCGCCTAAGCTGCTCACTGGAATCCCTAGGACACAGACCCTGATTTGGATCTTTAGCCTCTAGAACTGTGAAAAAATCAACCTCTGTTCTTTAAAGTCACCATTTGTGGTGTTAAAACAGGGTCATGGAGAAACAAATTAACCCTGTAAAGCTCCATCCCTCTTTAGCTTATACACTAGGCCCTCTGTATCCCCACTGTGGCTTCTGTAGGTACAACCAACCATTGTTGTTGTTCTGTGCCGTGGAGTTGGTGCTGACTCATAGCAACCCTGTACAGGCTTCAGAGGCTGAAAATCTTTACGGGAGCAGAAAGCCTCATCTTTCTCCTGCCGAACAGCTGGTTAGCAACCTGATTCGTATGTGGGCTAATGTGTCAAACTGCAAAGTCGTTTGAACTGCAAGGTTGGTGGTTCAAGCTCACCAGCTGCTCCTTGGAAACCCTATACAGGGTCGCTATGGGTCGGAGTTGACTCAATGGCAACAACAACAACAACAACAACAACACTACCAAAGGTTGCAGATAATTTAATTAAAAAAGAAGTGGTTGAAGCAATCCCCAAAAGGCAGTGAGGGAACATAAAGTGCTGTTTACATAGCATATATGTTGTATTAAGTATTACAAGTAATCTAGAGATTTAAAATATGGGGGGTGCGTAGATTATATGCAAATACAAGTCCATTTTATGTAAGGAACGAGCTTGAGTATCTGCTGATTTGGGTATCTGCAGGGGTCCTGGAACCAATCCCCCTTAGACACCAACGGATGACTACTATATAAGCTGTCCTAGAAAATGAAGGAACAATGTTTGGATTTGGGGGTATCTTTAGAATCCCTAAGTGTCAATATGAGCAGAAAATAAAACAGTACTTGACATGTTTTAAGCATGTTAAATCCTAAATTAACATTTTGTGTGCTACTCTGTTTTTCAAATATGCTTGTGTCTGGATACAGAGATGTTGGCGTAATTTTGTTAAATAAAGAATCTGTAATAAAACCAAAACAAAATAGGGTCCTGTAGAATCGGATGCCTTTCAAAAAATCTAACTGCTACGTTCCTTTTTTACTACAGATCTTTAAACACTCCACCCTACTCCTCTGGTCCAAATTCTCAGCTTCTCCCTCCTCAGTGTGATACTTCCAACCCCAGCTCCTCTCCCTCACTAAGTTAGATCATTCTTCATGAGTCCCATGACAGACTCTCTCATCCCTTTTGCTTTATTACCTGTCTTCCTACGAGTTTCTCTGCTCCCAAAGAGCCGCCACCATGTCATCTACTTCTCTAAGCTTTCCTCGTCACCTAGCTGGGTGATGGTCATTTGGGTAATTTGCTCCTAAAGTTGTGGTTTTGAGAAGACCTGGGTTTTGCTAAGAACATTGGAGCCCACAAACTTGAGTAAGAGCTAGGTGCAGTTTACCATTGGGATTTCTAAACAATGACCTATCAAAGGTGTATGTTGTCTTCAAATGTCAATCTTCAGTTGATGAAATGGTTTTCCACAGTGGGATGAGGTTTAGTCTGCTCTGATTGAGCTTTAATACTTTTCTGTGCATCACTTAGTGAGGGAAATGAAGAATGTCAAAAGAAAAGTCAGTAAACAATGCACACGATATGAACTTGTTTCTCTGGGAAAAAGATTATCCACACAAATACATACACAGCAAATATAGTCACAGTGTTTGTGGGTCTGAAGTGTTTATCATCTCACTTACAATCAGTATGTAAAATAAATCCACCAGAATTTAAAGAAATTGTCAAGATCCAAAGAACTTTAACTATGGAGGTCTAAGTGAATGCTAATCTGCATTTAGGCTGTTGCTATAATCTTATTTTTCAGTCTTTTAATCTTTGTATGCTTTAACCATCTCAGCCAAGCTTCTATTAGATGAGGCACTAAACTGTAAAAATGCTTCCAGAAAACCAAAAGCTTTGGGACCAATTGGTAAATGGCCAAAGTCATTATACGAAGAGGAAAAGATCATAAAAATGTTGAGGTAAAATACTGGTTATTGAAAGATTCATATGGCCAAGGTGTCCTTTAACCCTAAAGGTTGTTGGTTCCTAGGCTCCAAGAATGTATTCCCAACTACTAATAATCAGTTGCTATCAAATCAGCACCAACTCATGACCACTGGACTCCATAGGGTTCCCAATGGGTAATGTTTCAGTAGATCACCTCTGGCTGTGCCCAGGCTTCCCATCTTTCAATTAGCAACCACCCTTGGACTCCTGTACATTATTTTTTTATAGAAAACTCAATTTTACATATTTTAATTAGATGATTTCTTTTGGAATCTAATTATGTTGAACTATATGGTGTCCCCCTTAAAAATATATCTTGAAATCCTAACCCCTGTATCTTGCGGATATGACTCTGACCATACTTAGGAAATAGGACGTTTCATTGTAGATGTTAATACAGCACAGGAATATCTAGGAGATAACAGGGGTCAGGCTCTATACCCCTGCAGTAAAGCAAATATTACAATAGAGTAAGTCACGTGAATTTTTTGTTTCCTGGTGCATATGAAAATTATTTTTACATTATAGATTAGTCTGGTGTGGTGCTATGGCTTAATGCCCCAGACTGCAAAGCCATTTGAACTGCAAGGTTGGCAGTTCAAACTCACCAGCTTCTCCTCAGAAACCCTATACAAGGTCACTATTGGTTGGAACCAACTTAATGGCATTAACAACAACAACAATAGATAACAACAACAACAACATAGATTAGTCTATTGAGTTGTAATAGCAATTTGAAAATGTTTCTATATCTTATGTTGTAACACAGAGACATGAAGTGAACACATTGTTGGAAAAATGGTGCCAATAGACTTGCTGGACATGGCATTTCTACAAACCTTCACTCTGTAAAATAAATAAATATAAACTGTAATAAAACAGGTTGTTGTTGTTATTAAGTATCGTCAAGTCGGTTCCGACTCATAGCGACCCTATATAGGGATTCCAAGGACCAGCAGGTGAGCTTGAATCGCCAACCTTGAAGATCAAGCTGACTTCGCAATCTAGTGCATTAACTCATAGCTCCACAGCAGAACTCCATAAAATAGGTATGCCTGTAAATGAAAGAGAGGAATCTAAAATCAAGTTGAACCTAATACCTTTTGAGTGATGTTTTATAAAAGAGGGAAGACACCATGTAAGGATCCATCTACAAGCCCAAAACATCAAGAAATGTTTGGGTCTACGAGAAACTGGGATTGCCAAGTTGGTTCTTCTAGAACCAACAGAGAGTACAGCACTGCGGATGCACTGAATTTCAACTTCTAGGCTCCAAAACTCTTGGAAAATAAATGTCTGTTCTTTAAAGACACCCCCTTTGTGGCATTTTGTTATGGCAACTTTAGGAGGTTAAGACACCATTCCTCAAATGAAATCGAGCTCCACAGATCAAATCTGGGATGATATACACCAACATATGACGTTTGGGAGAGATTTTTGGGTGGCAAAAAGTATGAATGGTTTATAATTTCTTCTTTTATATTTATGTACTAGTCTTTTCAAATGAATATTTATTGACTTTATATAAATAAAAAAATGGTTGCATAATTTGTTTTTAAGAAAGAACTATGAGAGAGAGACAGTCAAATATTGAGGCCAACAGCATCTGCATCATTCACAATATTTCTTCCATGCCAATGTGTCACGTCCTGACACAGTACAGATGTGTTCTGTTCTCTCTTGCTGGAAGGAATCTCATTACCACCAGGAGTAGCTGGCCCCTGAGACTACATTTTACTCATTGCACAGACTACGGAGAGGAGGGAGCAATAAGGAGAGGCATGCTGGGGGGAGAAAAAAGAGCCTACCCCATGATCATTGGGGTATTTTGGAATTAAAAACTATAAATTGGCTTGGGTTAAGAGTTGTTTTAATACTTAGATTCCAGACTATTTGAGACAATGTGTTTATTCTTTAACTTGAAAAGCAGTGTCCTTTCGAAGGGCATTATTTGACATAAATTGGTGATTTCCATGCCAGTGCTTACACCAATTCATACCCTTCTATATGAATTGTTAACAGTTACGTCTGGGTGGGAGTCATGGTGTGGTGCTGTAAGATAAGCACTTGACTGCAAGGTTATTTTGAACCACAAGGTTGGCAGTTCAAACGCACCAGCCACTCCTCAGAAACCCTATGAGTCAGAACTGACTCAATGGGACAGGACTTAACAATAATGTCTGAGTGATCCCTTAACCTGTGAGACTGAACCAGACCAATTGTTAATTATAAGAACTTTTCTAATTCTGGAAAGGGTGTGACATTTTGGGGACTTTTTGATTAAAAAAAAAAAAAAGATGATAGAGAAAACATCCTTTATCTGGGTAGCTGGAATGGATATATGATTTTGTCTGCACAAATTCTAGGAACATTTCTCAATGCAATAATAGCATAAGGGTAGTATCTGATCTCTTCTGACTTTGCAAAAGGGAAGGAAAGCCAACTCCATCGGCCATCAGCTCAAGACTGATTCCTAAGGAGGCTGATGTCAGACATTGATGTCAGACATGCCTCCATGTTCCAGCCTTTCTCACCAGTTCTAGCACCCACTATTCCTTCAACAGCACCTCACAATTGTTACCACGCTTGAGCCCATTGATGCTGCTATATTGCCAATCAATCTCGCTGGGGGTCTTCCTCTTTTTCTCTGACCCTCCACCTTATCAAACATGATATCCTTCTTCAGAGACTGCTCCCTCCTGACAATATGTCCAAAGTATGAGAGACGAAGTTTGGCCATATTGGCCTCTAAGGAGCACTCTGACTGCCTTCCAAAATGGATCTGTTGGTTTTATTGGCAGCCCATGGCACTTTCAATATTCTCCTCCAACACCATAACTCAAAAGCATCAACTCTTCTATGGTCTTTCTTATTCACTCTCCATCTTTCGCATGCATATGAGGTTATTTAAAATACCATGGCTTGGGTCAGGCACACCTTAGTCCTCAAGCTGACATCTTTGCTCTTCAACACTTTAAAAAGGTCTTGTGCAGCAGATTTGCCTAATTCAATACGTCATTTGATTTCCTGACCACTGCTTCCATGAGTGTTGATAGTTGATCCAAGAGGAATGAATTCCTTGACAACTTCAATCTTTTCTCCATTGATAAAAATATTTTTTATTGATCCATTGGTGAGGATTTTTGTTTTCTTTACATTGAGATACAATCCATACCGATTGCTCTTTGATCTTCATCAGTAAATATTTTGTCTTTTTCACTTTCAGCAAGAAAGGTTGTATCGTATGCATATTGCAGTTTGTTAATAAGTCTCCATCCAAACCTGATGCCAAGTTTTTCTTCATATAACACAGCTTCCGGGATTATTTGCTCAGTTTACAGGTTAAAAAGTATGGTGAAACAATACAACCTTGTCGCACACCTTTCTTAGTTTTAAACCATTCAGTGTTCCCATGTTCTGTTCAAACAACTGCCTCTTGGTCCAGGTACAGATTCCTCATGAGCACAGTTAGGTGCTCAGGTATACTCCTACTTCACAATGTTGTCCATAGCTTATCATATTCCACACAATTGAAAGCCTTTGTGTAGTCAATAAAGCACAGGTAGTGTGGCATTGTGGGTTAATGCGCCAGACTGTAAACCCGTTTGAACTGCACGGACAGTGGTTCAAGCTACCTGCTGATCCTAGGAAACCCTATACGGGGTCACTATGGGTTGGAACCGACTTGATGGCACTTAGCAACAACCACAACAAACATCTTTCTGGTAGTCTTTGCTTTCAGCCATGATCCATCAGACATCAGCAATGATACCCCTTGTGCCACGTCCTCTTCTGAATCCAGCTTGAACTTCTGGAAGTTCTCTGTCAAGGTATACTTGCAGCCGTTTCTGTATTACCTTGAGTAAAACTTTACTCACATGGACTATCAAAGATATTGTCTAATGATTTCTGCGTTCCATTGGGTCACTTCTCTTTAGAATGGGCACAAACATGGGCCTTGTCCAATCAGTTGGCCAGATAGTTGTCTTCCAAATTTCTTGGCACAGATGAGTGAGTGCCTCCTGTGCCACCTCACTTTCTTGAAAGATTTCAATTTTTATTCCATCAATTCCTGGTGCTTTGTTCTTTGTCAGTTCCTTCAATG
>NW_006408774.1:3356402-3360214 GCF_000296735.1 Chrysochloris asiatica
GTGTTCTTCCTTTTTGGTTTTCTGACTCCAGATCTTTGCACATTTCATTGTAATATTTGACTTTGTCTTCTCAAGCTGACCTTTGAAATTTTTCGTTCAGCTCTTGGACCTCCTCATTTCTTCTGTTTTCTTTAGCATCTCTACACTGGAGTGCAAGTTTCAGTGTCTCTTCTGACATTCATTTTAACCTTTTCCTTCTTTCCTGTCTTCTTAATGATTTTTTGCTTTATTCATGTATGATATTCTTGGTGTCATCCCACAACTCTTCTGGTCTTTGGTCTTTAGTGTTTAATGTATCAAATCTGTTCTTCAGATGCTCTGTAAATTCAGACCTTCCAACCTGAGTGGCTCATTTTCTGCCACTATATTTGACAGTGTTTCTCTGCTATTCATAAGGTTTTCAGTGACTAAATATTCACAAGTAGTTCGTCACTCCTTCTTGCTAGTCTGTCTTCATCTGGAAGCTCATCTGAAACCTGCCCACCGTGGGTGACCCTGATGGTATTTCAAATACTGTGGCATAACTTCCAGAGCCACAGCAACTAACAAGCCACCAAAGTATGACAAATAGAGGAGTGGTGGCCACATGAAGTTAATAGATTATCATTCAGGATCAGAAATGCTCAAAACATGGTCCTTTGGTCAGGAAATCTCTTTCTACCGTTCAATGCCTGCAGGCAAGCCTGTCTCTGGCTGCCCTCAGCCTCACTCAGGCAGTGTTACTAAACTCTTTAGAACTGTTGATCACTGTCCAAAAGCCACACCTCTCTGCCAGAAGCCTCGGCCCAAAGGCGCTCGAGACTAGCTCCCTGGGTCAGCAGCCTAACTCCCCTGGGGAATTGCCTGGAGGCACCCCACTTCACAAGTGAACCCTTGCCCAAAGGCACTCAACCTTGCTTGTACCGTGGATGGGAAAGCCTGCCCCTCTGTCTCGTGCTCTGGCTCGTGGTCTTGCAGCTGCTACTCTTCATGTGTCACAGCTTAGTCTCCTGGGTCAATGAGGGTCACCCCAAAGGATGCACTCCATTCAGGCTCTTCTTTCTTTCCTTTTTTACGTTTTTATTGTGAATTGGGTGCTAGTTTACATGGGAGAATATTGCATTGACACTTGTCATTTCATTGCAATGATTACAATATCCTCCATGTATCATCATACAAAGTATGAGTATTCCAGAACACGTAATTATACTCATGAAGAATCTGTACTTGGACCAAGAGGCAGTTGTTCAACAGAACATGAGAATATTGAATGGTTTAAAATTAAGAAAGGTGTGAGACAAGGTTGTGTTCTTTCACCATACTTATTCAACCTGTATGCTGAACAAATCATCCGAGAAGCAGGATTCTATGAAGAAAAACAAGGCATCAGGATTGGAGGAAAACTTATTAACAACCTGCAATATGTTTATTAATAACCTTGCTTGCTGAAAGTGAAGAGGACTTAAAACATTTACTGATGAAGATCAAACAACACAGCCTTCAGTATGGATTACATCTCAATGTCAAGAAAATAAAAATCCTCACCACTTGACCAATAAACAACATTCTTATCAACGGAGAAAAGATTGAAGTTGTCAAGGGTTTCATTCTTCTTGGATCAACTATCAACACTCACGGAAGCAGCAGTCCAGAGATCAAACAACATATTGTGTTAAGCAAATCTGCTGCACAAGACCTTTTTAAAGTGTTGAAGAGCAAAGATGTCAGCTTGAGGACTAAGGGGCACCTCACCCAAGCCATGGTATTTTCAATAACCTCATATGCATGCGAAAGCTGGACAGTGAGTAAGGAAGACTGTAGAAGAATTGATGCCTTTGAGTTATGGCGATGGAGAAGAATATTGAATGTGCCATGGGCTGCCAAAAGAACCAATAGATCCATTTTGGAAGAAATGTAGCCAGAGTGCTCCTTAGGGGCCAAGATGGCCAAACTTCGTCTCTCATACTTTGGACATATTGTATGAAGAAGGATATCATGTTTGGTAAGGTGGAGGGTCATAGGAAAAGAGGAAGACCCCCAACAAGATGGATTGGCCAAGTGGCAGCATCGATGGACTTAAGCGTGGTAACAATAGTGAGGTTGGCCCAGGATCAGTCAGTGTTTCGTTCTGCTGTGTATAAGGTTGCTATGGGTCGGTACCGACTTGATGGCACCTAACAACAACAACATCATCATTCAACAGTACTTGCTTCTATTCAAGCTCCTCTTTCTTGATGGCAATGAGATTTACCCCTTCTGCTGCTGAAATGACTCATTGCTATAGTGTAGTGGCTACGAATGCAGCTGTGAACCTTAAGGTCAGAAGTTCGAAACTACCACTTGTTCCATGGGAGAAAGATGAGGCTTTCTACTCCCGTAAAGATTTACAGCCTTGGAAACCCTGTACAGGGTCGCTATGGGTGGTAACCGACTCCACGGCACATCACAACCAGGACGATGAAGGTTAAACTGAGCAATCCCCACACTCAACTTCCAAATTTTTAGCAACAATTAGCCCTGTTAACAATGACAACTGAATAATCTAATCCTGTCAGCATCTTCTTCCACCAGGAAAGTTGTATTTGGTGGGCATTACAATGATGATAGCTAGAAGAGACACATGAAGTATTTCACCGCACTGGACTTATTCTTTCTTATTTGTAGCTCCAGAATTGAGCATCTGACTGACCTGTCCAGTGAGTGATGCTTCAACTTTTCTGCCTACAGTGACTACTTTAAAGAAAGACATCTAAACCACATAAGACTCAGGAAGGATTGCCCAGATCTTTTTTTTTTTTTTTTTTTTTCCTTTTGGTACTGTGACTCTATGTATTCCTTCCATCTTCTCTCTTTCTCTCTCTCTTTCTCTCTCTCTTTTTTTTTCTTAATGTTTTATTGTGAATTATGTGATAGTTTACATGGGAGAACATTCGTTTTACATTCATCCTATAGTATATCATTTCATTGTTATGGTTACAATTCCCTCCATGCATCATCAACCATCCAAAGGGTATACACTACAAGCATGCCCCCCCCCCCCGACTCCCGGTCATCAACACACAGCCCCTCTCCCTCTCTGTGTCTAAAGTCCCCAACAGCTCCATCTCTCCACGTCATTGTCTCTGCTTCCATCTCAGGCATCACTGCTTCTCTGGGTAGGGTCCCGCTCTCCGCTCTTCTCCCTTGATGGTCCCAGGGAGCTCTGCTCTTAGGCTGAAAAGTTAATCACACCCTTCCTTGCTAAAAAACATCTACCTTTACAATTCCATCCCTCACAAGCAGTCCAGATAACAATTATTTACTATTGTATCACAAGAGATCCATCTGGATTTCATTTCATCAGCCCCACCTAGACAGACTGTATACTACTCAGTGGAGATTCTACCTTCCTCCATGCCCTATAAATCTAGCTTCCCTCTTGAAAGCTTGCAAGCCAGTTACTTCTTGCCTTTGTAGCCCTCCCACCCCATTTTGGGTAGCCAATGTCTAAGTTGCCCATCCCTGTCTACTCTGTGTATGGAGGGGGTGGGAATGATCCTTGCTATAAGAATTTGTTCCCTCTTTTGAGCTACTGCATCCATAGATGTAGGTCAAGTTCATCAAATTGTATCAGATTACGCTTTTTTCCCTCTTCTTTCTTCTTCTGGTTGAGCTCTAATCATCTAGTCATTGAAGCCAAGTCAAGTGGACATTATCTGCAAGTGTGGGTGTTCTTGTGCAGATACCCTCTCTTCTTACCCGCTGGATGCTTCACTCTCCACTCTAGTCCTCTGTGGCTATGTCACTGACTCTGGGCCCAAGAGTCCCCAGGTCTTGCCACACTGCTGGCCAAC
>NW_006408774.1:3360564-3368540 GCF_000296735.1 Chrysochloris asiatica
TAGTCTTATGTAATGCAGAGGCTCTGCAGGAAGCCTCCTTCACTGGGCACGTTGTAGCCCCATTTTAGGTATTCCAATCAGTTATAGGCAGAAGACGGAGTTACAAGCTTTCTATGGTGATGTTTTTGGCTATTCCTTTCTCTTGCCCAGATCTTTTGATGAAATTATCTGGGAAGAGATACTCTCCTTCTCCTGGAGTCCTTGTCAGGGAAAATGTTGCCAGCCCAGAACTGCCCTGAGCCATTTTAGCCTCTTCTTGAAATAGAGTCTTTTGCAGTGAGCAACATTCAGGAAAAGAGGCAGGTTTCAGGGATGCTTCAAGTTTTTCTTGGTTCAACCATATAGAATCCCTTGAACTTCCCAGTTGCTCAAACAGTTTCATCTCTCTCTCTCTTTTGTTTGTTTGTTTGATTATTTGTGTTTTTTTGATAAAAGTCTGAGTAGACTTTGAAAGATGGGAGGGAAAATTTGAAAATGAGAGACCAGAAAAATAGAATAAATCTTATTCTAGGTCTGGATTCTACTCAAATATAACAGATTAAAACAAAAAAATTCTTGAGAATCAGAACACACATTGCCCAGATTATCAGAATTTGGGGCAGTGTGTCACTGTGTGCTAATGAACTTGACTTTAGGGGCAGTTTGAGATGTAAGGTCAGCAGCTCAAGCTCACCAGCTGCTCCTTGGAAACAGTATACAGGGTCGCTATGGGTCAGAACTGACTCAATGGCACTTACCAACAACAAAACCTTTCCTGCAGAAGACTTAGTTTTCTAGTGCTGCTAAAACAGAAGTACAAGTAGATGACATTTGTTGTTGTTGTTAAGTGTCATCAAGTTGGTTCTGACCTTTTATAGGGTTCCAAGGAGTGGGTGGTGAGCTTGAACCGTCAACCTTGTGGCTCAAATCAACATTGCAGTCCAGCACATTAACCCACAGCACCACACCAGGACTACAGAAGACATAAAGTAAGCAGAAATTTATTTTCTTACAGTTTAGGAGGCTTTTAGATGTCATCGAATCAGTACTGACTCATAGCAACCTTATGCAAAACAGAATAAAATACTGCCTGGTCCTGCAATAACTTCACAATCAATGCTACGCTTGAGCTCATTGCTGCTGCCACTGTGCCAATCTAGAAGTCTGAATGCATGGTGCTGACTCTGAGGGAAAGTTTTTTCTCTGTAAACTCTAGAAGAAGACCCTTGTCTCTACAGCTGGTTTCCTGGTTCTTTGGAAATCTTCATGTGTCTTGGCATTTGTCTTCCCCCACCTCTGCTTCCTTAATCTACTCTTTTTTTAATCCACTGCAGGATAATACACTGGACTGCAAGCTTGGTTTGAAGCACAGTTAAAACACATCAGCTGCTCCTCAGAAACCCTAGTTATTATGAGTCAAAACTGACATGTCAGAACTAACACTTAACAACAATGAAGAGATTGGTTCAAGACACACCACACATTAATCCTATCTCATTAACATAACAAAGAAGACCCATTCCCAAATGAGATTACACTTAATTATCAACTGTCTCATTATCCAGCATTTCTCATTCATTACAACAGTAAAAAATATATATATGTATGTTGTTGTTATGTGCTGTGGAGTCGGTTCCGACTCATAGCAACCCTGTACAGGGTTTCTGAGGCTGTAAATCTTTACAGGAGCAGATATATATATACTATCAAACTAATTGGAGTTCTGGTGTAGCACCATATAATAAGCACTCGACCACAAGGTCAGTTTCAAATTCAAGGTTGACAGTTCAAACTCATCAGCTGCTCCTTGGAAACCCTATACAGAGTCACTATGAGTCCTAACCAATTTGATGGCACTTAACAACAATAGTAATATCAAACTAATTTGGGCATTAACAATATACATCTCACACTAACAAATGTCAAAGTCCCTGGCAGGGTCCCCATCTGGCAGAACCCCTGTGCATTTAGAAAGGCAGCTCATGTTGCATAGTATGAGAGAGGAGAGGACCCCAGGCTCCATGCACCTCTGGGGTCCTAGGTGGAGCACAGTGAGAACTGAAGTAGGCTGGTGTGAATTGGATGTTTCCAGGTGGGGTGAGGCCGGGGCAGTGACAGCAGATGTACTGGGGGTGGATTATCCATGGGACTGGGGAGGAAGCAGGACCACAAAGTCTGACCTCAACTCCCAGTCCTGAGGGACAACAAGAATGAGCCAGGTCATGGTGAGCTGCTGTTGTTGTTAAGTGCCGTCGAGTTGGTTCCGACCCATAGCAACCCTGTATAGGGTTTCCAAGGAGCAGCCGGTGAACTTGAACCTCCAACCTTGCACTTCAAATGGCTTTGCAGTCTGGCACATTAACCCACAGCACCACACCAGGACTCCAGGCCATGGTGAGTAGGAGCACTCGATGCTCGGGCTTTCAGGACTCATGTTAACTGACCAGCACCTGTGCAGCCCTGAATGCTTCCTCAATGCTCCCTCCTAGGTCAGCACATGTGAGGGTGGGATAGGTTACCAGGGTGGGGTTGGGGTCAGTGGATGAATGGACAACAGTTATGGCAAAGTGTAGTGGCCAAGTCTGGCCATCATAGCCTTGGCGGAAACTTTGGATTGTTGATTCTCATGGGGACGTGGGGGTGGAGAGAGACAGGTCTGTCCAGCGAGAGCTGGGGGACACTCAGTAAGGGGACCCAGTGGGCAGAGTGCATGTCCTCTGTGACACCCAGGCTCTCCCAGCCACAGACAGGGAACCAGGTCCCCAATAAAGGGAATCATTTGAGGAGATGAGCTGGAGCCACCCATCTTGAAAATATGGTGAAGGCAGGAAATGGGGTGACCCTGGATATGGGGAGGGGGCAGCACTTGGGCCACCCTGACTCTGGAAGACTAGGTGACCCTCCCTTTTGGGTGGTGACAGGGGTTCAGCTCTCCTGAGGTGACATAGGTTAGTGGGAAAAGGTGGTGGCAAGGTTGTGTCATCTTCAAACTGCAGATTGTTAGGAGTCTTCCTCCAATCCTAGTAACATAATCTTCTTCATTTAGTTCAACTTCTCAGATTATTTGTTCACTGTACAAATAGAGGAAGTAGGTGAAAGAATACAACCTTGATACACCCTCTTCCTGATTTTAAGCCTTACATTATCTCCAAAGACTGTTTCATAGTTTACATACAGGTTCTAAATGAGCACAATTAAATGCTCTGGAATTTTGATTCTTCACAATGTTATCCATAATTAGTTATGATCTACATGATGGAATGTCTTTGGATAGTCAAAAAAATGCAGATAAGCATCTTTCTGGTATTCACTGCTTTCAATCAAGAGCCATCTGACATTAGTAATGACATCCCTCACTCTGCATCCACTTCTAAATATAGCTCAAGTTTCTAACCGTTCTCTATTGATGTATCCCTGCAGCCATTTTTTAATTGCCTTCAATAAAAAATTTACTTGTATAGCATACTAATGATGTTATCCAATAATTTCTGCATTCTGCTGGATCATTTATGTTTGCAATAGACATAAAAATAGATCTCTTCCAGTTGGTTGGCCAGGTAGCTATCTTCCAAATTTCTTGGAAAAGATGAGTAAGTGCTCCCAGCGCTGCATCCATTTGTTGAAGCATTTCAATTAGTATTCTGTCAACACTTGGAACCTGGTTTTTGCTAAGGTCTTTAATGCAGCTTGGACTTCTTCCCTCAGTATCCTTGGCTCTTGATAATATGCTTCTTCCTGAAATAGTTGAATATTGACCAATTCTTTTTGGGTAAAGTAACTGTGGATTTCCTCCATGTTCTTTTGGGCTCCCCGCATTGTTCAATATAAAGATATACACCATAGGAAATTCTATGGGACAGTTCTATTCTGTCCCACAGGGTTGGTATAAGTTGCAATTGACTCAACAACATGTTGTTGTGATGTTGTTGTCGTTAGGTGCCATCGAGTTGGTACCAATTCACAACGACCCTATGCACAATAGAACGAACACTGCCCAGTCCTGGGCTAACCTCACAATTGTTGCCATGCTTGAGCCCATTGACGCTGCCACTTTGCCAATCCATATCACTGAGGGTCTTCTGCTTTTTCTTTGACCCTCCACCATACCAAATATGATATCCTTCTCCAGCTATTGGCCCCTCTTTACAATATGTCCAAAGTACAAGAGACAAAGTTTGGTCATCCTAGCCTCCAAGGAGCACTCTGGCTACACTTCTTCTGACACAGATCTGTTAATTATTTTGGCAGTCCATATATTTTCAATGTTATCCTCCAACACCATAACTCAAATGCAACAGTTCTTTTATGATCTTCCTTATCCACTGCCCACTTTCAATGCATATGAGGCTATTGAAAATACCATGATATGGGTCAAGCACACCTGTCCTCAAGTTAACAACTTTGCTCTTCAGCACTTAAAAAGGGTATTTATTGTTCAGCAGATTTACCTTCTTAACTGCTGGTTCCAGAGTGTTGATGGTTGATCCAATAAGAATGAAGTCCTTGACAACTTCAATCTTTTCTCCATTGATAAGAATGTTGTTTGTTGGTCCTGTGGTGAGGATTTTTGTTTTCTTTACATTGAGATGCAATCCATACCGAAGGCTGTGCTCTTTCATCTTTATCAGTAAGTATATTAAGTCTTCATCACTGTCAGCAAGCAAGGTTGTATCATCTGCATATCGCAGGTTGTCAGTGAGTCTTCCTCCAATCCTTACACCATCTTTTTCTTCATATAGCCCAGCTTCTGGGATTATTTGCTCAGCATACAGGTTAAATAAATATGGTGAAAGAATATAACCCTCTCGTACAACTTTCTTAATTTTAAACCATTCAATGTTCCCATGTTCTGTTCGAACAACTGCCTCTTGGTCCATGTACAGATTCCCCATGAACACAATTAAGTGTTCAGGAATACTCATACTTCACAATGTTGTCAATAGCTTGTCATGATCCACACAATCAAAAGCCTTTGCATAGTCAATAAAGCACAGGTAAACATTCTTCTGGTAGTCTCTGCTTTCAGCCAAGATCCATTGGACATCAGCAATGATATCCCTTGTGCCACATCCTCTTCTGAATCCTGCTTGAACCTCTTAAAATTCTCTGTCAATGTATGCTAACAGCCATTTCTGTATTCCCTCGAGTAAAACTTTACTCGCACAGGAAATCAAACATATCATCTGATGATTTCCGCATTTGTTGGGTCACCTCTCTTTGGAATGGGCACAAATATGGATCTTTTCCAATCAGTTGTCTTCCAAATTATTTGGCATAGATGAGTGAGTGCCACCAGTGCCGCTGCACTTTCCTGAAAGATTTCAAGAAATCAATTCCATTCTATTCCATCAATTCCTGGTGCCTTGTTCTTTGCCAATTCCTTCAATGCATCTTGGACTTTCTCCTTCAGTATTACTGGCTCTTATCATATGTTACCTCTTGAAATGGTTGAACATCAACCATTTCCTTTTGGTACAGTGTCTCTCTGTATTCCTTCAATCTTCTTTTGATGCTTTCTGCATCATTCAGTAATTTGCCCAGAGAATTCTTCAATAACAAAAGTCAAGGCTTGAATTTTTCTTCAGTTCCCCCAGCTTGAGAAATGCTAAACATGTTCTTCCCGTTTGCTTTTCTGACTCCAGATCTTTGCACATTTCATTGTAATATATGACTTTGTTTTCTTGAGCTGACCTTTGAAATTTTCTGTTTAGTTCTTGCACCTCCTCATTTCTTCTATTTGCTTTAGCATCTCTGCGATGGAGAGCAAGTTTCAGTGTCTTTTCTGACATCCATTTGATCTTTTCCTTCTTTCCTGTGTTCTTAGTGACTTTGCTTTCTTCATGTATGATGTTCTTGATGTCATCCCACAACTCTTCTGGTCTTTGGTCTTTAGTGTCTAATGTTTCAAATCTGTTCTTCAGATGATCTCTAAATTCAGGTGGGATATATTCAAGGTCATATTTTAGCTTTCATGAACTTGTTTTCATTTTCTTCAGCTTCAATTTGAATTTGCATATTAGTAATTGATGGTCTACCCCTGGCCTTGTTTTGGCTGATGATATAGAGCTTTTCCACAATCTTTTTCCACAGCTATAGTCAATTTGATTTCTGTGTATTCCATCTGGTGAGTTCCATGTGTATAATCATCTTATGCTGTCTAAAGAAGGTATTTGAAATGAACAAATCATTGATTTTGTAGATTCTATCATGAGATCTCCAGAATAATTTCTATCACCAAGACCATATTTTCCAACTACTGCTTCTTCCTCTTTATTTCCAACCTTTGCATTCCAATCACCAGTAATGACCAATACATCTTGCTTGCATATTTGATTAATTTCAGATTGAAGAAGTTGGTAGAATTCTTCTATTTCATCCTCACTGGCTTTAGTGGTTGGTAGGTAAGTTTGAATAATAGTGGTATTAACTTGTCCTCTCTGTAGGGGCATGGATATTATCCTATCACAGACAGTGTTGTACCTCGTGACTGATGGTTATGTTCTTTTTGACGATGAATGCAACACCATTCCTCTTTAAATTGTCATTCCCAGCATAGTAAACTATGTGGTTGTCAGATTCAAAATGGCCAACATCAGTCCATTTTCCAATTGGAAAATTTCCAATTTCCAATTTCAGCTCACTAATGCCTAAGATATCAATGTTGATGCGTTCCATTTCATTTTTGACAACTTCCAATTTTCCCAGATTCATACTTCGCACATTCCATATTCCAATTATCAGTGGATGTTTACAGCTATTCTTCTTCACTTTGTGTTGCCCTATCAGCAAATGAAGGTCCTGAAGGCTTTATTCCTATGGGCTTTACTCCATTTATGTCATCACAGTGGTCAACTTGGCTTTGAGGAGGCAGCTCTTTCCCAGTTGCATTTTGAGTGCCTTCCAACCTGAGGGGCTCATATTCCGGCACTATATCTGACAGTGTTTCTGCTATTCTTAAGGTTTTCGGTGACTTTTTTTCAGAAGTAAGTTTTTCAGAAGTAAGTTTTTCAGAAGTAATTCATCTCTCCTTCTTCCTAGTCTGTCTTCATCTGGAAGCTCATCTGAAACCTTTCTACTATGGGTGACCCTGCTGGTATTTAAAATACTCATGGCATAGCTTCCAGAATCACAGCAACTTACAAACCACCACAGTACAACAAACTGACAGACAAGTGGTGGGACTCATCCATGGCACATAACCACCACAAATGCAATGCCTGGCCCATAAGGGGCTTTGTAGTTGGGGCCATTTATGTCCACTTTGTAGATCATAGATCAGAAAGCTGGAACACTGAAATGTTAACTGATTTGCCAGAAGTCACACAGCAAATAAGTGGCAGCACTGAGATTTAAAACCAGGTAATCTGGTTCTGGTAGCGTAGTGGTTACGAATCGGGCTATGAACTGCAAGGTCAGCAGTTCGAAACTACCAGCGGTTCCGCTGGAGAAAGATGAGGCATTCTGCTCCCTTAAAGATTTACAGCCTCAGAAACCCTGTGCAGGGTTGCTATGAGTCAGAACCGACTCCACGGCACTTAACAACAACAACAACAATCTGGTTCTAGTGCTTGGACTTTTGACTTTTATGGCTTTTTTGCCTTTTGTTGACTCAACAACATACCATAGAAAAAATCTTGAATCATATGTAAGATTCATTTGTTTAAAAAAGGAGAAGCACACTATCCACAGAATTTAACTTCTAATTGTGCAATTCAGTCAGATGGGTCAATTCTCATTCATCTTTATTTCTCCAGAATGAAACACAGGACTTCACACAGAGGGGCAGGGGTAGGGAAACAAACAAACAAAACCCGTGTAATCAAGTCTATTCTGACTCTTGGTGACCCTGTATGTTACTCAGTAGAACTGTCCCACAGGGTTTTCTTGGCTGTTAATCTTAACAGCAGCAGAACAACAGACATTTCTTCCTCCATACCACTAGATGGGTCTGAACTGCCACTGTTGTTGTTGTTGTTAAGTGCCATCGAGTCGGTTCC
>NW_006408774.1:3368640-3374322 GCF_000296735.1 Chrysochloris asiatica
AGAAAGCCTCATCTTTCTCCCGCGGAGCGCTGGTAGTTTCGAACCGCTGACCTTAAGGTTCGCAGCCCGATTCGTAACCACTACGCTACCAGAACTGCCACTATTAGGTTAGTAATTGAGCACAAACCATATATGCCATGAAGGAACTTCACTCTGTTGTTACGTTCGCCATTTTCACTCTGTTGTTACATGTGCTGTCTTCACTCTGTTGTTACATGTGCCTCCGTCAAGCCAGTGCTAACTCATAGCAACCCTTCTTTGCTAATCTGTGTTTTACTGACTATACAAAAACATTCCACAATGTGGATCATAACAAGTTATGGATAACATTGTGATGAATGAAATTCCTAAATATTACTTAATTGTGCTCATGAAGAACGTGTATGTAAACTAAGAGGCAGTCATTTGAACAGAAGAGTGGTTTTTGAAGAGTGGCTGGTATATTTGAACCATCAACCTTGTGGTTAGCAGTCCAGTGCTTATCCTACAGCACTGCCCCAGGATTCCCATTGTTGTTGTTAAGTGTCATTGAGTAGGCTCTGACTCACAACAACCGTGTATATGATTTCCAAGGAGTGGTGACCTTGAACCACTGACCTTTAAGTTCAAACCAACCTTGCAGTGCAGTGCATTTACCAGCATTGCCACACCAGAATTCCAGGTCTCCCTTGTTGTTCTTGTTAAGTGTGGTCCAGTCAGTTCCAGCTTATAGCAACCCTGTGTAGGGTTTCCAAGGAGCTGACCCTGTAGTCTAGTGCTTCTCCTACAGTGCCACACCAGGACTCCTATTGTTGTTGTTGTTGTATTTCTTTAATAAATTAGTGTATAAATGAATGTGTAAATGAATGAAATTACCCTATGCAAATTTGTTCTCACAATAATGCTTCAGATAGATACTGCTCTTCCCATTTTATAGATTACAGCCTTGATGTTCTGAGAGCTTCTGCTAACTGTTTTTAGATAAAAAGGTTGCTCATTGAAAGTGCAGGGATTCAAGTCCAGGCCACCTGAGTCTAAATTCAGAGCCCATTGTCTCCATGCTTCTGCAGAGACTATGTTCTTCTGCTTTTAAAAATTATCTCCCACTCCATCTCAGCAGCCCCTAACTGCAGACGATCTAAGGCTCTAACAGTTTTAGATTTTCGTTGTTTCCCTCCATAGGCAATTGGTAATGGTTGCTCCCCATTCCCAGATGTCAGTGAGCTTAAAAATAAATTGTCTGCACTCTGGCTATTTCTACATTTGTCAGACTGATTCCCAGTGCTCGGAGTCTGTATGCTCTCCTGGTACAGATGGATTACAGTCCTGCAGCAAGGGACCTTTAAGTCTCATTGGTTCTCTTGTCACGGAGTTTTCTCTGTACTTGAGAAAATGCACTATGCCCGGAATGGAGTTATTAAACTGTGGGTTGTTGTTGCTGTTGATACAAAAGACTGCTTTGTGAATAGAGTCTTTTTTTGGTATGGCTCTTGCAGGAAATAGATTCTTTTCTTACCACTTGCTGAAAGTTTGAATTGAACGTCTTTGATGGAAAATTTACATAGAAGGAAATCCTTGTACAACAAGGCTTGCTTGGGATATTGAAAATACCAATAATGACAGTAGATTTCTGGGGGTTAGGTGCTGTGTTCACACTATAGGAACATTAGTTCATTTAACCATCCAAAGTCTCTACAGTGGTGGTGGTGGTGATGTCCCATGGAGTCAGTTCTGACTCAAAGCGACCCTGTATAGGGTTTCTGAGACTGTAAATCTTTCTGGGAAGAGAAAGCCTCATTGTTCTCCCACAGAACCACTGGTAGTTTCAAACTGCTGACCTTGAAGTTAGCAGCCTGACAGGTAACCACTATGATACCAGAGCTCCTTAAGCCTCTACAGTAGCTATAATTAATATCCTGGCTTTACAAATATGAAAACTGTATCTCAGATCAGATAAGAATCTTGACACAGGAGAGGGAATTGGTTAAGTAATAAAGCTGACATGCAAACCATCATTGTTGTCAGTTGGCTGTAACTCTTACTGACAGAAAAATGAAACATTGATGGATTTTGTTTTAGCTACATGATTGTTGTATGCATGAGTTCATTGATGTGCCTACTGTGTATTTTGACTGGTTTACCACCTAGGGACTCATCTTCCAGCATCATATCAGACACAGGGTTTCCATGATGGAGAGTCAGAGAAAAAGGAAGATTCCCAGTGAGATGGAGTAGCACAGTGGCAGCATCAATGAGCTCAAACATAGCAGCAATTGTGAGGTTGGCCCAGGACCAGGCAGTGTTTCATTCTGTTGTGCATAGGGTTGTTATGAGTCAGTACTGATTGGATGGCAACTAACAGCAACAATTTTCAGAAGCAGATCACCAGACTTTCTTCCTTGTCTGTCTTAGTCTCTACTGAAGCTTGTCCACATGGGTAACCATTTCAAAAAAGAGCATATGTCACGAACTAATGAAGTCAGGGTGAGGTGCTGTAGGATAAGCACTGGACTGCTAACCACAAGATTGGCAGTTCAAACCCACCAGCTGCTCCTTGGAAACCCTATACAAAGTCACTATGAGTCAGAAACCACTTGATGGCACTTAACAACAACAACAACAACAACAACAACAACAACAACAACGGTGTTGAGGAAGAAGTCCAAGCTGCAATGAAGGCATTAATGAAAAACAAGACTCCAGACACTGACAAAATAACAAATGAACGAATTGAAGAAACTGGTACAGCACTGGAAATGCTCACTAGTCTATGCCAAGAAATTTGGAAGACAGCTACCTGGACAAGGAAATCAAAGAGATCCATATTTATGCCCATTCCACAGAGAAGTGAGCCAAAAGAACTCAGTAATTATACAACAATATCAGAAATATTGCACACAAATAAAATATTGCTGAAAATAATTTAAAAGGATTTGTAGGAGTACATCAACAGCTGGATTCAGAAGAGGACATGGAATTAGGGATATCATTTCTTAGTTTTTTAAAGTTTTTATTGTGGATTGAGTGAAGGTTTACAGGGCAGATCATCAGTTTAACATTCAACAAATCATACACCTTGTTTCATTACAATGATTATAATCCTCTCCATGTATGATCAGTTAACAGCATTTCTCTCATTCACTTTAACTCTTTTTTTTTAAACACTCAGGCATATATAATAATTTACACCACCAAAGGGCGCTTTTGGCCTACCTCCTGGCCACCATCTCTTAGTCCCTCTCTTCCTATGAATCTAGAGTCTTCAGCTGCTCCCTCTCTCCATGTCCCCATCTCTGCCTCCATCTCTGGTGTTGCTTCTTCCTGGATAAGGTCTCATTTTCCACTTGTGCTCTTCTCCCTTGATGGTCCTAGGGTCCTTTGTTTCTGGACTGTAAGATTAACTACACCCCTATTTTGTTACAAAACTTCTACCTTTACAATTGTGACAGTTGCAATTAGTCATGATAACAATTACTTACTATTGAATCATAAGAATCTTATCCCATCTCTTTTAACCAGACCCATCAAGACAAGATGAAAACTATTCAGTGGGGACTCTTTCTTTTCCCACACACTATTTAACTAAGTCCCCCCTTAAAACCTTGTAAGCTAGTCACTTCGTGCCTTTACCGCCCCCTCATTTTAGGTAGCCAATGTCTAATCCCTCTCTACCCTGCGTACAGAGGGGATAGCATTGATACTTGATGTGAAGACTCCTTCCTTCTCTGTTGGTATTTAGTTACTACCTCCATGAATATAGGTCAAGTTCACCAAATTGTAGCAATTTACCCTCATTTCCTTTATCAAAAATTGTTTCATTCTTTTTTTGTTTTATCTTCCTCTAGTCAAGTTCTGATTATCAGGCCATCAAGGCTAGGTCAAATGGGTACTAGCTGCAACTTTGGATGTTCTTGTGCAACTCTTCTCACTTCATATCAGCTGGATGCTTCACTCTCAGCTATAGCGCTCTGTGGCTCAGGTGTCCCCAGGTCTCACCACACTTTGGACCAACCAGCCCTTCCTCTCCTTTCTCTCATCTCCAGGTCAACAGGAATCTCTGGAATGTGGTTGAACTCAGCCCATTTCTTTATTGCTGCCTTTCCCCCTCTTCCACTCACCAGTACACAAATGTGCACCAGCAAGCTTACATGCCTGCTCATGTGTTCCCCTTTCAGTTTCAGTCTTAGAGGGGGGTTTGTCTTGAAGGAACTTGATTTCTTGCCTTGATGACTTCCCCGCAAACAACTTGCTTATTCTTGTAGTATCCAGTCACACTGACATTTTGTTTTGGGTTTTTCTTGATGATCTTTCTTTGAAGATGTATCTTCTGTTGCTGCAGCTGTTCCAGCCTGGTCTGCTTGACCTTTCTAGTGGGAATGTCCCACCTCAGAAGGTTCTGGATGAGGCTCAGGATACCACCTAAGGTCCTATACACTGCAAAGGCTCCACAGGAGTCTTTTCACTGGCAATTTGTAGAACTCCTTTTAGGTATTCCAATCAGTTATAGGCTGAAGACGGGCTTACATTTTTATGTAATCGTGTTTCCTGACATTTCTTTCTATCCAACTCATGTTTCCATTTTATAAGAGTAGGCAAGAGAAACCAATTACATAAGACAGTCAAGCATCTTAGTATCATTTCCCCTCTTCAAACTGTGCCTTGATTCATGTATCACAGAGCCCTGTTGTTCCAAGATTAAACATGCATCACAATTTACCTCTACCCTATTTAGCCCGTGCAAACCTGTGTCAGTGTTCCCCTATCTGCCTTGTTCTTCCACCCCCTCCCCCTTCTTGTGTATTGCCCTCCCCAACACCCGAACTATGATGTGTCTCTCCCTAGCCTGTGCTCTACCATTGCCTCTTTCCACCTCCCCCGAACCCCCATACTTCAACCCCACCAGTAACCAACAAAGAATTTTTTTCATTTTAGTGTGGGTATTTTCTCTTAACATTTTACACTGATGATCCTATGCGGTATTTCTCCTTTTGTGATTGACTAATTTCACTCAGCATAATGTACTCAAGGTTCATCCATGTTATGTGGTGGCTTGCAGCTTCCTTATTATTCTTCATTGTAGCATAATATTCCATTGTGTGTATGTACCAAAGTTTGTTTATCCATTCTTCCATTGATGGGTACTTAAACTGCCTCCATCTTTTTGCTATTGTGAATAGTGCTGCTGTGAACATTGTTGTGAATATATCTACTTGTGTTATGGCTCGTATTTCTTGTGGATATATACCAAGTAAACAAATTGCTGGGACATACGGTATTTCTATTTCCAACTTTCTGAGGAGGAGACATACTACTTCCAGAGTGGTTAGACTATTTTACAATTCCACCAGCAATGTAGAAGGGTCCCAGTCTCTCCACATCCCCACCAGCATTTATTACCCTCTGCATTTTTTAACTTCACTGTTATTGCTGGTGTGAGATATATCATAGTTGTTTTGATTTACATCTCTCTAATGGCTCATGTGGCTTTTGATTGTGTGGATCATGACAAGCTATGGACAACATTGTGAAGTATGAGTATTCCTGAACACCTAATTGTGATGATGAGCAATCTGTACATGGACCAAGAGGCAGTTGTTCAAACAAAACACAGGAACACTGAATGCTTTAAAATTAAGAAAGGTGTGCGGCAGTGCTGTTTTCTTTCACCATACTTATTCAACATGTATGCTGAGCAAATAATCC
>NW_006408774.1:3375018-3376833 GCF_000296735.1 Chrysochloris asiatica
GGAGGGTCAGAGAAAAAGAGGAAGACCCCCAGTGAGATGGATTGGCCAAGTGGCAGCATCAATGGGCTCAAGCATGGCAATTATAGGGTGGTTGGTTCTGGATCGGGCAGTGTTTCATTGTGCTGTGCATAAAGCCGCTATGAGTCGGTACAGATTCAATGGCACCTATCAACAACAAAAATGGCTCATGATCGTGAACATTTCTTTGTAGGTTTGTTGGCTGCCTGAATGTCTTCTTTGGCAAAGTATCTGTTCATATCCTATGCCAATTTCTTAATTGGGTTGCTTGTCTTTTTCTGGTAGAGGTGTTGTAGTTTCCTATAGATTTTAGAAATTAGTCCCTTGTCTGTATGTCATTGCAAACGATATTTTCCCATTCTGTGGGCTCCCTTTTTAGTCTTTTGGTGAAATCCTTTTATGCACATAAGTTCCTAATTTTTAGAATGTACCAATCATCTATTTTGTCTTCTCTTGTTTGTGTAATTTTCACAGTGTTTTGTAGTCTGTGTGTTCCCAGGATTGTTGTTGTTGTTAAGTTCCGTCGAGTCAGTTCCAACCCAAAGCGACCCTGAATAGGATTTCGGAGGTTGTAAATATTTACGGGAGAAGAAAGCCTCATCGTTCTCCAGCAGAGCAGCTGATAGTTTCGAACTGCTGACCTTGCAGTTCGCAGCCCGATTCGTAACCACTACGCTACCAGAGCTCCTTGTATATGATCATATCATCTGCAAAATAGAGAGAGTTTGACTTCCTCTTTGCCAATTTAGATGACTTTATTTTTCCCTATCTTGCCTTATGGCTCTGGCTAAGACTTTCAAAACAATATTGATAAGGTGCTAAAGGACATCTTGTCTGGTACCTGTATGTAAGGGCAAGACTTTCAGTTTTTCTCCATTAAAAGTGATGTTAGCTGTTGGTTATATATATATGCTTTTAATTATGTTGAGGAATTTCCCTTCGATTCTTACTTTGTTGATTTTTTTTTTTTAAATCAGGAATGGATGTTGGATTTTGTCAAATGCCTTTTCTGCATCAATTGATATAATCATGTGTTCTTTTCCTTTTTCTTATTTATATGGTGAATTACATTGATTGTTTTTCTGATATTGAACTGTCTTGCATCCCTGGTATGAATCCCACTTGGTCATGATGTATTATTTTTTTGATGTGTTGTTGAATCCTGTTGGCTAAGATTTTATCGAGAATTTTTGATCTACAATTTTTCTTCTTAGTATTGTCCTTCACTGGTTTTGGTATGAGGGTTATGCATGTTTCATAGAGTATATTAGGGAGTTTTCCATCCTCTTGCATATTATAGAATAATTTGAGAAGAGTTGGTGACAGCTCTTCCCTGAATGTTTGGTAAAGCTCACCAGTGAAGCCATCTGGACCTGAACTTGTTTTGGTTGGGAGTTTTTTGCTGACCTGGTCAATTTCTTCCTTTGTTATAGGTCTGTCTATTCATGTTTTCTACTTCACTCTGTGTAAGTTTAGGTAGGTCATGCTTTTCTAAAAATGTATCCATCTCCTATAGATTTTCAAATTTATTGGAGTACAATTCTTCATAATATTCTGTTATTATCCTTTTTATTTCTATTGGTTTTGTTGTGACGCCACCCATGTGATTTCTTATGCGTGTTATTTTTGTCTTTTCTCTCTTTTCTTTTGTTAGGTGTGCCAATGGTTTGTCAATTTTATTAATCCTTTCAAAGAACCAGCTTCTTGTCCTGTTGATTCTTTCTATAGCTTTTCTGTTTTCTATCCCATTTATTTCTGCTCTAATCTTTATTATTTCCTTTCTTCTGTTGATGATAG
>NW_006408774.1:3388430-3395133 GCF_000296735.1 Chrysochloris asiatica
TGAGAGTAAGGGACAACAACACTAGTAAGGTACGCTTACCATGGAATGGTCATCATTCAAAAGCAAATGGGCAACATTTTCCTAAAGATAAAGTTGAGAAAGGATGGGAAGGTGGGTGGAATGCCAACAGGAACCACAGGGAGGAATCAAGATAACTGCTGGTACAGGGATGGGGACTGTAATCATTGAGATGAAACACAGTTATGATGTGTTGAATGTAAAATTGATGATCTTGTCTGTAAACCTTCATTCAGTTCACAATAAAAAAGTTTAAAAGAAAGACAGAACACCGCCATCAGGTAGGTACAAAAAGGCCCAGATTAGCTGTCTCCAGTCTTGCAGTGAGCTACAGCTATGTTCCTGCAGCTCGGGGCCCTGGAGCACTGTGTGATCAACCCTAATTCAGACATGGAAGGAAATCAAGAATGTTCTTTAGCGCCAAATTAATTTTTCTCCTTCTCATTTGATAGCAGTTCTCAGGACAGATTTTTGCGGGGCGGTCCCAATCTAATTTAAAAAAGGAACGTTGTATTTTTTCATTAATCTCATTTAAAAACCCAGTCAGAAGAGCCAGGGAGCAGTATAATGTCAACATCCAGAAATGAAGCTTGTTCCCCTGGAGGTGTTTCTCCATTTTGGCAGCCTCACTTCCATTTCCTTTCGTCCTTTCTGTGTTTACAACATGCACCCACTAAATTTCATTCCCTGTGATTTGTGTCTCCGTGATGCAGACGGACACTCTGGAAAGAACTCAGACTCTCCACATTCCTTACTCATTAGTCATGGGAACTTGGGCACATTCTCTCTCCTCTAGGATCCTCTATGTTCAGATCTGTTCAATGGGAATGATATCCTCCCACACCTATGGATACGGTCAGGATTTAAAGACACACCTTTCCCATTGGGAAAGACATATTTCTCTAGCACATTACCAGGCACATAATAGATGTTTTCTACTATATGCACTGGACTGCTAACTGCAAGATTGGCAGTTCAAACTCATCAACAGCTCCTTGGAAACCCTATACAGGGCCGCTATGAGTTGGAACCGACTCAACGGCAGTTAACAGCAATGTTTGATTACAGGAGTTGTTAGTGTGGGGATACTAACAAAAATGTTGGTGGTTCAAATCCACCCAAAGGCACCTCAGAAGGAAGATCTGGTAATCTGCTTCCAAAAGATCACAGCCACAAAAACCCTACCGAATGCAGTTCTACTCTGAAACACATACGGTCATCATGAGTAGGAATCAACTCAATGGTCATTGTTTGGTTTGCTTTTCATTTGATTGTAAACAGCAGAAACCTAATTCAAATGGTGGTAGTAAAAGACAGAGTTGATTGTATATCAGTCTAACCATGGGTTCTCTGGAAGGCTTCAAGGCAGGCTTTGCTGAAGTCAGTGGTCACGCAATTTGAACAATAGTTTCCTTTCTCTCCACCCCACAGTTCCTTAGCTCGCAGGATGAGAAGATTACTACTTAATGCCAATAGGAGGAAAACTTCTCTCTCCTCTATGAATGTCCATACATGAGTCCCAGTGAAGACTGATTGACCCTACTTTCTTCATGTGCCCATCTCTGAATCAATCACTGTGGCCAGGAGAATGTGTGTCTCTGATTGGCTAGCATGAAGATAGATTTGCATCTCTGGACAGAGTGCAGTATACCTGAACCAGGGAGTGGGACAGAGTTATTTCCAGAAGGAGAGACTGTAACTTAAAAAGAGGAGATGGTTGTACAACTGCCAAAAGCTACAGGTGTTTCATATGGGGCACCCTCCAGATATGCCAGCTCTTTTCCTAAATAGGCAAATGAAGTCATTAATTCATAACGTTTCTCTCTGTTCTCCTTCCTCCCTAAACATCCCAAAGGCCATCTTCAGAGGGAAGGAAGCAAAATGCATGCAGCAGAAGTCACACATTCACAGCCCACACTTCATAATACCCAGAACGAGATCTGCTGGGAGATTGTTTTGCAATTTTCTAAGACGCTAAATAGAATTTATTTTTTGTGAACTGGATAAATAGAAGAGAAGGTTTCATTAAGCCCAAGAAATGATGGGATTTCTTTTCAATATTTGAAAAGTCTTGAACTATAACTATAATAGTCTTGGCTCAGAATCTTATGGAAACTCACATAGCTGTTCCCTTTCTCTCATAAGCTATTTCCTTCCTGACAGATTTAAGTGGAGGAACGATTGCCTCCCACTGTCTTTTTCAGGGGCTGAGTGAAGAGTGATTTGGAACCTATACTACAGTCTTAGCGTAGTGGTTACGAATTGGGCTGCGAACATTAAGGTCAGCAGTTGGAAACTGCCAGCCACTCCGCGGGAGAAAGATGAGGCTTTCTACTCCCATAAAGATTTACACCCTCGGAAACCCTTACAGGGTCGCTATGGGTCGGAACCGACTCGATGGCACTTAACAACAACAACAACTACAGTCTTAGAGCATTGGCTGCTTATATTAATTGTGAAGACTTAAATTCTTGTGTCTTCAATGCAAACCTTTGCACACACACACACACAGAGTAAGGCTCCTTAATCTACTATTCAGATGGTGGGTAAATACATCATTATAACTAGATGGACAAAGAGCTTATCCAATGGATTGCAACTAAGCGTCGATGAAAAAAAGGAGGACCCTCAACAAGATGGGTTGACACAGTGGAAACCACAAATGGACTCAAACACAGCAATGATTGTGAGGATAGTGTAGGACTTAGCAGGGTTTTCTTCTGTTTACATGGGGTCACTGTGTGTTGGACCACACTCGATGGCACCTAACAGCAACAACTGGGACTAATTAGTGACTGGGTCTTCCCTGGATGATAATGGTTTCTGAAGTTAATTGGGGAAAAAAAAAGTTCTTTCGAATGGCTAGTGTTGTTCCTGAGAATTGGTTAGCACTCAGCTTTTTACAGCGGGACTGGAATCAAATTGAAGACTGTAGCATGTCCTCTGTGTGTGTTTGGAGCATGTGACACAGGGGTAGGCAGGCAGGCATACAGTATTGGAAGGGAGCTCATGCATTCCATTGACTGGAGAGCATGTGCAGATGGGGATCTGGGAATAGAACCCCCGAGATGATCGGTCAAGACAGGGAGCAAGGGATATGGGTGTGATGATGTTTGTCACATTGTCATTGATAGCAAGTTACAGAGTAATTTTCTCCTGATGATTTCCTGCCCCTACAGCTCTTTGGGGAGTCTTGGTGTGGTGCTGTGGGATAAAGCACTGGCCCACAAGGTCGGTTTGAAGCACGAGGTCGGCAGTTTAAACTCACCAGCTGATCCTTGAAAACTCTATGTTGTTGTTGTTGTCAAGTGCCATGGAGTCAGTTCTGTCTCATAGCAGCCCTGTATAGCATTTCTGAGGAGCGGCTAGTGAGCTTAAACAGACAATCTTGTGATTCAAACCAAACTTGCAGTCCAGCAAAGTAACCCCGATGCCATGCTATAAATCGGAACTGACTCAATGACACTTAACAACAATAACAACAGCTTTTGGTCCTGGTGTGGTGTTGCGGATCAATGTGCTGGACCACAAGATCGGTTTGAAGCACAAGATCAGTGGTTCAAGCTCACCAGCTGCACCTTGAAAACTCTATACAGGGTCACTATCAGTTGGGACCAACTCCATACCACTTCACAAAAATGGAAAAATAAAAATAAAAAAATGTAACTCAGAAAACCAGTCCAGGCTGTCAGCATAATTGAACAAAAGTGGGAGGAAGAGATGGTGGCATTTTGGGACCTCGAATTCCCTTCAGCAAGTGAGTTCCAAGCAACACATCAAATTTGATGTTTTTAAAGATCTCCAGATAATTTAGATACCTCAAATAATAGGATAGTCATGATTCTGTCACCAGAACAAGGTACCTATTAGGTACTTCAGTGGTTGATAAAGGAAGGGGTATTGATCTTTATTCTTTATATCATTTCAGGTTTAGCCTAATCTTTGACGAGACCCTCATGGGATATACAGAGATGTGTGAAGAAAGCCCTTTCCTCCTGCAAGCTGAGGTTTCTGAAACAGGAAGAAGCCCTTTGAAATGAGAGTATTCAAAAAATCATGGGTGAGGCTGAGAGGATGCATATTTCAAACTTCCTGTTTTCCTCCAGAGATAATCCTATTCTTTTTTTTTTTTTTTTTTCTTTCCCCTTGCTCCTGGAAGAGTCTTCATAGAATAAGAACTAAAGTAAGAGCCTTGACTTTAAAAACACTCACCTGGAAATTTGTCATCTCTTGGCCCATTTATAGGGGTGGTGGCCAAGAGAGCGTTCCTTTCTCTTTCCTCACAAAGCAAATTCTCTACTCATGTCTCTTTAGAGAGAGTTACATTTCGGATCACAGTTGCTAATGGAGTTAGCAGTATGGCATTGTGAGTTAATGCGCTGGACTCCAAAGTCGATTTGAACCACAAGGTTGGCAGTTCAAGGTCACCAGCTACTTTGCAGAAACCCTTTACAGGGTCGCTATGGGTCTGAACTGCCTGGAAAACACTTAACAACAACACTTGCTAATATGCTTTGCGATGCTAACAAAGTCTCTCCTCAGTATTTGAGATAAACGTCACATCCAGATTAAATAAAGGATAGTAATCGCTAAGATTTCAAATGGGCGCTCTCCCAAGAAACAATAATAAAGGAGGTTAAAATAAAAATCATATTAAATTGATTGATGTTTATTCAGATTTGCAAGTTAGGGTAATATTTCAACCAGAGAGTTAAAGATGTTCCAAAAAAGGAGAGGAGCTTCCAAATTTCATTTTCCTTTCTTTAAAACTTTTTATGGTGAATTGAGTGAACATTTAGAGAGCGCATCAGCAGTTTTACATTCAGCAAATCATACACTTTGCTTCATAGCACATCTTATCAGTATTGCTATGGAAACCAAGGGAGGGAGGCCAGAACAGTGTTGATAACAGCAATTTAACCTAAAATATAGATTCTAGTCAGATACTGTTTCTCAGAACTGACTGTAGTTGTCAAGTGATGTCCAGTCCATCTCCATTCATAGGGACCCTATGTGTTGTTGTTGTTGTTGCCATTAAGTGCATTCGAGTTGGTTCCGACTAACAGCGACCCTTTATAGGGTTTCTGAGGAATGGCTAGTAAATTTGAACTGCCGACCTTGTGGTTCAAACTGACTTTGTGGTCCAGAGCATTATCCTGCAGTGCCACACCAGGACTCCAGGGACCCTATGTATCCCAGGACAAAACACTGCCCAGTTGTGTGCCATACACACAGCATTGCTGTCTGAGTCCATTGTTACAGCAAACTGGGTCAAATCATCTCACTGAAGATTTTCCTCTATCCCGCTACTTACCAAACACAATAACCTTATCTAGGTCCTTCCTGATAACATGGCTAAAGTCTGAGATGAAGTTTCACTATCCTCACTTCTGAAAGAACATCCTGGCTGTACTAATTCCAAGGCACAGTGGTTCATTCTTCTACATTCCATAGTATATTCACTATTTTTTGTCAACACCATAATTCAAAGACATCAATTCTTTTTCGGTCTTCCTTGTCAAGCTTTTGCATGCATATGAGACAACTGAAAATATCATAACTTGGATCAGGCACACCTTAGTCTTCAAAGTTACATCTCTGGCTTTGAACACTTACTGATAAGACGTACTGATTATGGATCTAAATACAATGAAATTCTTGATGCCTTTAATATTTTCTGTTTATCACGGTGGTACTAATTGGCCAGCGGTGAGGATTTTTGTTTTCTTTAAGTTGCGATGCAATCCATATGGAAGGCTGTAGTCTTTGCTTTTCATCAGTAAGTGCTTTAAGTTCTCTTCATTTTCAACAAGCAAGGTTGAGCTATCTGCCTATCAGAGGTTGTTGTTATTGTTGTTATGTGCCGTGGAGTCGGTTCCAACTCATAGCGACCCTATACAGGGTTTCCGAGGCTGTAAATCTTTACGGGAGCAGAAAGCCTCATCTTTCTCCCACGGAACAGCTGGGAGTTTCGAACTGCTGACCTTGCGGTTCGCAGCCCGATTCGTAACCACTACGCTACCAGAGCTCCTTATTAATGAGTTATTCTCCAACCCTGAGGCTGTAGTCTTCATCATATAGTCCAGTTTCTCAGATTATTAACTGAGCATACATATTGAATAAGGATGGTGAAGAATACAACTGAGACAAACAGTTTTCCCAATTTTAAATTAGGCAGTATTTCCTTATTCTGTTGGAATGACTTCCTCTTGGTCTATGTACAGGTTTCCTATGAGCTTGATTAAGTGTAATGGAATCCCCATTCTAGACAATGTTATCCATGATTTATTACGATCCACACAATCGAATGCCTTTGCATAGTCAAAGAAACTAAGTAAACATCTTTCTGGTATTTTCTGCTTTAAACCAAGATCCATCTGACATCAGCAATAATAAATTCCTTGCTTTCAACTTCTCTTTGCAATTCAGCTTGAATTTCTGGCAGCTCCCTGTAAATGTCTTCCTGTAACCATTTTAAAATTATCTTTAGCAAAATTTTGTTTGTATGTGATATTTTATTTGTATGTAATGATATTACTCAATAATATCCAGGTTCTATTGGATCATTTTTCTCTGGAACAAGCACAAATATGAATCTGTTCCAGTCAGTTGGCCAGGTAGCTGCCTTCCAAATTTCTTAACATAGATGAATGAGCACTTCCATTGCTGTATTCTTATATTGAAA
>NW_006408774.1:3395242-3397096 GCF_000296735.1 Chrysochloris asiatica
AGAGAGAGAGAAGTTTATTATCAAGAAAATCACTTGCAACTATAGAATCTCAAGTCCGCAGCA
Source organism: Chrysochloris asiatica (assembly GCF_000296735.1). NCBI lineage: Eukaryota > Metazoa > Chordata > Mammalia > Afrosoricida > Chrysochloridae > Chrysochloris > Chrysochloris asiatica. Next base: position 3,395,306 of record NW_006408774.1, read on the forward strand.
GAAGAGAAAGGGAAAGACATCCTGCATGCCCATTCTACTGGTAGCAGGTCACACTCCCCAAGGAAGCATCCCTTAATTGATTAACTACTCATAGATATTCATCATAGCATTAACTAGGCCTGCATTAGTTTTCATCACCACAGGAAAGAGCACATCTCACCTGCTAAACCTCTGGAAATCCTGGTCTAATCAAGTTGACACAAAACCCTAACCATTACATATCTCAGCTGGTATTCATTCAGTTCCTAGAGTCTTGTTTTTTGCTGATGATTTCTTGATCATATGATACCTCTTGAAAGAGTTGAATACCTAACAATTATTTTTACTACAGTGGCTCTGTGTGTTCCTGCCATCGTCTTTTGAGGCTTCCTGCATTGTTCAGTATTTTAACCATGGAATCCTTCAATATTCCAACTCAACACTTTAATGTTTCTTCACTTATTTCAGTTTGAGAAATACTGAGCATCTTCTTCCCTTTTGGTTTACTAACTCCAAGTTTTTGCACATTTCATTATAATACTTTACTTTGTCTTCTCAAGTTGCTCTTTGAAATTTTCTGTTCAAGTCTTTTACTTCCTCATTTCTTCCAGTTGCTTTAGCTTCTCTACATTCAAGAGCAAGTTTCATAGTTTCTTTGGACACCCACTTTGGTCTTTCCTTTCTTTCCTGTCTTTTCAATGACCTTTTGCTTCCTCCATGTGTGGTGTTCTTGACATCATCCCATAGTTCCCAAATGTCTGTCTGGCGCCATACAAATAAAGTATGTGTGATTCCAATGAGGGGATTGGTCAGTTTTGTCCTCCTATGAAGTTTAAAATGAGCCATCTCAGGGGAAGAAAAAAGGGGTCTTACTGTCATCAAGAAAGAAGAGCCAGAAGTAGACCCTGAGATCTCCATGCTGTATCCCTGTGATCCAGAAGAAAGAATTGTGATATCAGAAGAGTAGCAGAGGCACAACATCAGCAGAATCAAGAGCCAGAACATTAGACAGAGAGACAGGTTTCCCAGCTCCCAGAATGAGTAAAGTTCAGTGCCATTGGAGAGGAGATGGGCTTGTGGAGTTGGGTGCCTTTGGACATTTAACAGAAACACTAAAAAAGCTTTGTAACATTTGATCAAACCAGAAAGAAATCAAGAGACCACGTTGCTGAAATACTTAGGACGAGAGAGAAGCCTACTGTGGTATGGCTGAGAGGAGATGCTCCTAACTAGATGAACTATGTCCTGAGCATTTTCTATCATGGTTTGCAAACTGTTCACTTTCTTAATAAACCCTGTACTTGTGAGTAATATTTGTGAGTTCTGTGTGGCAACTGCAACAAATTATCAATCTGAACAGAGAAGTAGAAAGTGTTGTGTAGAGACAGTTAGTGTCCGAATTAGTAAGGAAAGCTGGAGGTTGAAGGTATGTTGGACCTCTACCTCATAGGAATCAGCCAAGGCCTCATGCTGATTGTAATTCTCCTCCTGCCCCCTTGTGAAGTCAGAGGAGTCAGATACTACCCCTGCGCTATTATTACAGAAGCAGATTGGAAGGCCTGTCTTCTAAGGCATCTCTGAGTGGGATTGGCCTGATTTAATCAGTACTTATACTAAAGAGTAGGTAATTTGAAGACAAGAAAGAAGGAAAAGGTCAAAATGGATGTCAGAAGAGACTCTGAAACTTGCTCTCTAGTGTAGAGATGTTAAAGCAAATGGAAGAATTGAAGAGGTCCAAGAGTTGAACAGAAAATTTCAAAGATCAACCCGAGAAGATAAAACCAAATACTATAATAAAATATGCAAAGATTT
>NW_006408774.1:3398645-3402081 GCF_000296735.1 Chrysochloris asiatica
TCTCTGGAAAAGGATGTCATGCTGGGTAAGATGGAGGGTCAGAGAAAAAGAGGAAGACCCCCAACGAGATGGATCGGCCAGGTGGCATCATTGATGGCATCGAGTGTGGCAGTGGTAGTGAGGTTGGCCCAGGATCGGATATTGTTTCGTTCTGCTGTGCATGGGGTCACTATGAGTCGGTTCTAACTCGATGGCACCTGACAACAACAAATTGAGTTTAACAGTAGAACCAAGCCGCAACAAAAGACAGAGGAGATACACACAACTCAGACACAGATGGGGGTGGGAAACAATGCCAGTAAAGCATTCTGAAGAAGAGGATCCCTAAGACAACACTTAAAGAATAAGCAAGAACTGTCTTGGGGAAACATCCTAAGGAGAAAAAAACACAAGAGTCACAAAATGTAGCATAGATAGAGACCTTTGTAGAGTCTTCTCACCACTATGTGAGGACAAAACAGCTTTCCTGCCTAGTGAAGTTCAATCTTGAAATTTAAAAACTGTATGTTGAGTAAATTATTTACAAGGGACCAGTCCGGCTCCAAACTGCCAAGCCAAACCACAGAAATTTCTTTATAACACGGGAGCTTAGTTGTGGAGACGGGGAATCGTCATCCATTACCACCTGCAATGAATGTGAAATTTGAAGGGGGCTAGAGATCCTGGTTAACAGCTAGTTCTGAATTGCCCAAATTTAAGTTAGACCACATTCCTCCATGCTGCAACTCAGAAGGATACAATTGGCACAGATAAGACACACACAGCATGGAGAAGCTTAGCTCCACCTAAGAAATTAGCAGAGTTTAACATTCTGGCAGGCTTGCCCCAAGCCCAGGAGAATCGAAAGAGCAAGATACAATGCTGACAGCAGTTACATTTTTTCAGTAATCTACTGCAAGGAACAGGGATTGCTGGTTTGAAAAATGCTTACGACATTTTGGAAAACAAAATAAAAATGCGCCACAAGAAATGACTCCAAGAAACAAAGTCTACCCCCAGGTCCCTAGCTCTGAAGATTTCAACTAGAAATGACATATATCTGAAAATATTTAAGTCACCCTGTGATTGGGAGGGTCCTCAGAGGGCCAACAGAGATGCTGCAGTTCATTTTAGGTGTCAACAAATCAGCTCTGATACATAGCAACCCTATGTACAACAGATCAAAACACTGTCCGGTCCTGAACCCATTGTTAAAGTCACCGTGTCAGAGCATCTAGTGAAGGGTCTCTTCTTTTTTACTCACCCCCCTACTTTAACAAGCATAATGGTCTTCCTTCTCCAGGGCCTGAATCCTCTTGATGAAAAGTCCAAAGTGCATTCAGTGTTCTTCACGGATACCATAGTTCAAATGCATCCATTCTTTGGTCTTCTTTACTCATTGTCAGCTTTAACATGTATAGTGGAGATGATGGGGTTTCCAAGACTGAAAAATCTTAATGGGAGCAGAGAGCCTCATCCTTCTCCCTTAGTATGGCTGTTAGTTTCTAACCGCAGACCTTGAGGTTAGCAGCCTGATTCGTAGCCACTATGCTACCAGAACTCCTTACATGTATAGTAAGTAATTGAACACACCATAGTATGGGTCAGGCTCACCTTAGTCCTCAAAGTAACACCTTTGCCTTTTAGCACTTTAAAAAGATTTTTGCAGCAGATGTGCCCAATGCAATATGTTGTTTGATTTATTTTTATTTATTGACTGATTTTAAACTTTTTATTATGAATTGGGAGTCCTACTGCGTCACTGTAATATAAGCACTGGGCTGGTAACCACAAGGTCAGCAGTTCAAACCCACCAGCCCTCCTTAGAAACCTTATACAGGGTCACTATGAGTCAGAACTGACTGGAACAGCACTTAACAACAGTAACAATTATGAATTGAGTGAAGATACAGAGCAGATGATCAGTTTTTTATTAAACAAATCATATACTGTGTTTTATTATAATAATTGCAATCTCCTCCAGGTACCATTAGTTAACAGTATTACCTTTATTCACGCTAATTCCTGCATCCCTACCTGTGTCTCGTGCTATCTTCACCTTTCCTCTGCCAACCTCCCTCTTGCTATATAGTGCCTGTCCCATCACCCACGTTAACATCCTTTAGCCCGTGAATAATTTTCTCTTCCCTCACAAAATGTTTCTTTTATCAATAAAATCTTTTCTTAACTTTTTAAGAAAATGGTCCCATATAATGTTTTTCTTTTTTGTGATGGCTAATTTTATTCACCATAATGGGCTCCAAGTTCATTCATTATTTGTCATTATTCATTAATTTAAAATACATATATTTTGTCAACATTGCATAGTATTCCATTGTGTTTATATACCAAAGTTTGTTTAACAATTCTTCTGGTGATGGACATTTAAGCTGTCTCCATTTCTTTGCAATTATGAATAGTGTTGCAATGAGCTTGGGTGTGCATATATCTATTAATATTAAGACTTTTATTTTCTGAAGATACATACCGAGAAAAGAAATTGCTGTGCCACCCTGGTGTATCACTGCAGGATAAGAACTAGACCACAAGGTCTATTTGACCCATAAGATCAGTGGTTCAAACCCACCAGTCACTTCTATTTCTATTTCCAACTTTTAGGACACTCCATGCTGTTTTCCACAGTGGTTGCACCATTTTATAGTTCTACCCGCAGTGTACGAAGGTCCCAGTCTCTCTCCATACCCTCACCAGCATTTCTGATTTTCTCCCTTTTCTGAACTTTGGTATTAATGCTAGAGTAACATGATAACTCATTTTGTTTTCATTTGCTTCTCTCTAAATGGAGTCCTGGTGTGGTGCTGTGGGTTAATGCGCCAGACTGCAAAGCCGCCATTTGAACTGCAAAGTCGGTGATTCAAGCTCACTTAACAACTTAATGGCACTTAACAACAACAATGGCTAATGATCATGAACATTTCTTTACATACTTATTGGCAGCCTGAACTTTTCTTTGGTGAAGTGTCTGTTCATGTCCTCTGCTCATTTTTCAGTTGGATGACTTGTCATATTCTTCTTGAGGTACTGAACTGTATTATACATTTTAGAACAGTCCTTGGTCGGCTATGTCATTGTCAATATTTTTTTCCAGTCTGTGGGTTTCTTTTTTACTCTTTTGGTGAAATCCATTGATGCATATATGGCTGTTGTTGTTGTTAAGTGCCGTCGAGTCAGTTCCGACCCATAGCGACCCTGTAAAGGGTTTCCAAGGAGCAACTGGCAGGCCCCAGTCATCTACTTTGTCTTCTATTTGTGTGCCTTCAGTTATGTGTCATAGTATACTGATGCCATGTGTCATAGCCCCTAAGTTTTTACCTATTTTTTCAGTGATGATCTTTGTAATTCTAGGTTTTACATTAAGGTCTTTAACCCACATTGAGTTTATTTTTGTATATGATGTGAGATATGGGTCTTGTTTATTCTTCAACAAAAGGATTTC
>NW_006408774.1:3403836-3406104 GCF_000296735.1 Chrysochloris asiatica
TTCTCTGTCAATGTATGCTTGCAGCTATTTCTGTATTACCTTTAGTAAGACTTTACTTGCATGGGATATCAAAGATACTGTACGATGATTTCTTCATGCCGTTGGGTCACCTCTGTTTAGAATGGAAGACAAATACGGATCTCTTTCAATCAGTTGGCCAGATAGCTGTCTTCCAAATTTCTTGGCATAGATGAGTGAGTGCCTCCTGTGTTGTCTCTGTTTGTTGAAATATTTCAATTTGTATTCCATCAGTTCCCGATGTCTTGTTCTTTGTCAAGTTATTTCAGTGACTGAATATTCAGAAGTAATTCGTCTCTCCTTCTTCCTAGTCTGTCTTTGTCTGGAAGCTCATCTAAAACCTGTCCACTGTGGATGACTCTGCTGGTATTTAAAATACAGCAACTCACAAGCCATCACACTATGATAAACTGACAGGTGAGTGATGGTCCACCTAAAGACAGCGATGAGGTTTCCATCTCTTTAAAGAATGATGCTGGAATCTAAATTGGTATTGCATTGTATCTATAGCTTGCTTTGGGTTATGATGTGATATTTTAACATGTTGAGTCTATGAACATAGTATATTCCTTCATTTATTTATGTCTCTTTTTGTTTCTTGTAGTAGTATTTTGTAGTTTTATGTGTATAGGCATTTTGTTTCTCTAGTTAGCTTTCTTCCCAAGTATTTTGTCTTTTGAGTTGTTGTTGTGAGGTGCTGTTGGGTTGGTTCTGACTCATTGCAACACTATGCACAACAGAATGAAACACTGCTCAGTCCTGTGCCATCCTCACAATTATTGTTATGTTTCAGAGCATTGCTGCTTCCATTATGTCAATTCATCTCATTAAAGGGACCTCCTCTTTTTTGTTGATACTGCACTTTACTGAGCATGATGTCCTTCTCCAAGGACTGGTCCTTCCTGATCACATGCCCAAAGTATGAGAAACAAAGTCTCACCATCCTGGCTTCCAAAGACCATTCTGACTCTACTTCTGCAAACACAGATTTGTTTATTCTTCTGGTAGTCCTTGGTACTTTTAACATAATTCCCCAGCACCAAAATTCAAATGCATGTATTCTTTGACAGTCTTCCTTATGCATATGAGATTATTGAAAATACCATGGCTTCGATCAGGTGCAATTTAGCCCTCAAACTGATCTCTGCTCTTTATCACTTTAAGTTGTGGCTATTGTAAATGGTACTATTGTACTGATTTCCTTTTCAAAACTCTCTTTATTAGTGTAAAGGTATCCAACTGATTTTTGTATGTTAATATTCTACCTGAGGTCAGTTTGAACCACAAGGTTGGGAGTTCAAACTCACCAGTCACTCCTTGAAACCCTATAAAGGGTCACTATGAGTAGGAACTAACTCAGTGGCACTTAACAACAACAACAACAGGATGGCATAATTTGCAAATACAGGGAATTTTATCTCTTCTTTACCAATCTGGATGTCTTTAATTCCCCTTTCTTACCTTATAGGTCTGGCTCTGGTAGCGTAGTGGTTACAAATCGGGCTGCGAACCGAAAGGTCAGCAGTTCGAAACTACCAGCTGCTCCACGGGAGAAAGATGAGGCGTTCTGCTCCCGTAAAGATTAACAGCCTCGTAAACCCTGTGCAGGGTCGCTATGAGTCAGAACCGACTCCACGGCACATAACAACAGCAACAACAAAACTTACTTTATTGAATAGGGATGGTGATAAAAGGCATCCTTGTCTGGTTCCTGTTCACAGTGGCAATGATTTCTGTTTCTCACCATTGAGAGTGATGCTGGCTGTTGATTTTGTATATGCGCCCTTAACTGTGTTGAGGAATGTCCCTTCCATTCTTATTTTGTTGAGTGTTTTTATCAGGATTAGGTGTTCAATTTTGTCAACTGACTTTCTACATCAATTGATATGCTTCTGAGACTTTTTCCCTTTGTTTTATTTATATGGCAGATTACATTGATTGTACATACCTGATATGAATTCTACTTGGTCATGATGTGTTAGTTTTTGGTATGTTGCTGGATTCTATTGGCTAGAGTTTTGTTGAAATTTTTTGTATTATGTTCATGAGGCATGTTGCTGTTTGTTAAGTGCCATCGAGTTGGTTCTGACTTATGTTGTTGTTGTTGTTAGGTGCCACCGAGTTGGTACCGACTCATAGCGACCTTATACACAGCAGAACAAAACAATGTCCCATCCTGGGCCAACCTCTCTACTGTTGCTATGCTTGAGACCATCGATGCTGCCACTTGGCCAATCCATCTCGTTGGGG
>NW_006408774.1:3408034-3409019 GCF_000296735.1 Chrysochloris asiatica
ATTTAGGGTAAGTTTGACTGATATAGGCTGTTGTCCATTATTGGTCATGTTGTATAGGAGCTAGTAGTTTATGGAAACATTTAGTGGATCTGGCTTCAGTGCCTGTTAGGACAATAGGGCAGCTGGAGGAAGGATGGTTGGTTTGAGGGTTTCTGCTAGACTAATGCTGGTGAGTATGGCACTGCAAGTTAATACAGTGGACCTCAAGGTCAGTTTGAAGCACAAGGTTGGCAGTTCAAGCTTACCAGCTGCTCCTCAAAAACCCCATACAAGGTTGCTATGAGTCAAAACTGACTCGACAGCACTTAACAGCAGCAACAATACAATAATGCTGACTTGGTGACTCTGCTGGTTCTATAGGGCTGGAATTGAGCCCTCCTGAATCCAGGCACCAAGGCAGTGTAGCCAGCCTCTGTCTCAACTGCACAGCTCCAAGCTCCCAGAGAGCAGGATCTGCCCTGAGGGTGGACGAGACTGGTTACCAGGGGAGCACGGGAAAAAAGAAAACTTGTATCTTTCCCATCACCAGTTTGAATCTGCTCTGCCAGGCTGTCTTCTGTTGCTCAGACTGCTCGCAGAAGTTCAAGCTGGCTCCAGCACATCTAGCTGACCAGTTGTTCACCAGTCAGTCTCCTTCTTTTGCTGTCCTGACTTAGCTTCTCATCACAGTAAGTATTCGGTCTACTTCTATAACCATTCTCCTGAAGCTCAGTGTTCCAGGATTATCATTTGTTTCTAATTGTTATAGAGGGTCTGTGTAGCACGTCTGTCTAGTCCACCATCTTGCCACAAGTCTCTGTTATTTGATTACCTGACTGCTGCTTCCAAGAATGTTTATTGTATATTCAAGTAAAATGAAATTATAAACAACTTTAATCTTTTCTCTGTTTGTCATGATGCTATTTATTGGGCCAGTTATGAGGATTTTTCTTTTCTTTGCAATGCGGTGCAATCCATACCAAAAGTCTTTGATCTTTATCAATAA
>NW_006408774.1:3425094-3429947 GCF_000296735.1 Chrysochloris asiatica
CCATAGAGGCAAAATAAAAGTAGAACTAGACCTCTGAGTTGGTACCGACTCGATGGTACCTAACAACAACAAAGGCATTCTGGCCTTCCATGAAACCCAACCCATGTGAAAATGCTTTCCGGATTTCCTTTTTATTTTTCCCTTTGAATCTGGCAATAAATAACTCACCAGCAGAGTGAAATCATTTCAATTTCAAATGACTGATCTTTTTTCTTGCTGGAACTCACAAAATGATAACATCCAGTCTCCAGCATTCTATCTGGTAGCACTTAATGGCTGTTTGAAAGATGGATGAAAGCATGCACACATGCCTTAAATTTGCTTCTTGACTCTGAACACATTTTCACAACATAACCCCTTCAAATGGGCTCACCCTTCTGTGGTTTCATATGGCAATTTCTTTTAGGATGTACATGTTGTTGTTGTTGTTAAGTGCCTGCATGAATAATTGATTTTAGAAAGATCAGTACGAGGCTGGTCCCTAGGAGATGGAGGTTAAAGACATCCCAAACACGCGACTTTTTCCACATGTTCTACCCTCCACGATCCTTGATGTTAATCACCACTCCTCCCTTACCTAGTATCCCAGGGTTCTGCAGCACGCACAGAGCTCAGAATGTCAAAGGAAATGGCTCACACAATTGTGGAAGCTGGAAAGTCCCAAATTCATAGTTAAAGAATTGTTGTTGCTGCTGTTGCTGTTACGTGCCATCAAGTTGGTACTGACTCATGGTGACCCTGTGCACAACAGAATGAAACACTGCCCAGTCCTGGGCCAACCCACAATCAAGGATTAGTCTGGAAGAATCTTGTCACCCACCTAGTTTCAGGAGTTGAGGAACCCAAATCTGCAGGTTAGATGACAGGCTCTGATGCAGGAGACTGTGGGAGCTGGTGAATCAAGTCAGGGGATGGGCCATATGTCAAATGAACTGGAAGTCAGATGTGATGAGCAACATGCAAGAGCAAGGAATCCAAAGCATTCCTATATATTGGACTCAGACCACGCCCCAAAAGAAAACTAAGGTGATGGCATCTAGTAAGGTGGAGGCATCCTAAGTCCTTAGCTCCACCCAACCCTTATTCCTTAGTGTTGTTGTTGTTAAGTGATGTCCAGTGAATTCTGACTCATAGTAACAGTGCATAGGGTTTTCTAGGAGCACCTGGTAGTTTTGAACCATCATCTTGCTGTTCAAACCAACTTTTTGGTCCAGTGTTTATCTTTCAGTGCTCCTCAGTCCCACCTTAATCCTTACTCCTTAGTTCCACCTCGACCCTGCCTCAATAACAACTTACTTCAAAATAGGTCCAGAGTCACAGGTGTGTTGTTATTGTTGCTGTGTTAAGTGCCATCGAGTTGGTTCCAACTCATAGTGACCCTGGATAGGTTTTCTAAGAAGTGGCTAGTGGTTTTGAATCATCAACCTTGCAGTTAGCAGCCAGTGCTTACCCAGCAGTGCCACACCAGGATTACAATCAAAGGCATTGTTGTGGTTAAGTGCCATCAAGTCAATTCTGACCCATACCAAACCTGTATAGGCTTTCTAAGGAGCAGCTGGTGAGCTTGAACTGCAGACCTTGTAGTTCAAACTGACTTTGCAGTCCAACGCATTAGCCCACAGTGCCACACCAGAACTCTGATCACAGGCATAGAGGCTAGGATTTACAACACATTATGGAACAGAACAATATGGCTAGAAGGATCATAACAATTTGCTGCCTTGCAGTGCTGTTGAGTCCGTTTCAACTTGTAGTAACCCTGTATAGAGTATATGAGGAGCAGCTGGTGGGTTTGAACTGCTGACCTTGTGGTTAGCTGTCTAGTGCTTATCCTACGGTGCCACACCAGGACCACTCATGGATAATAGAAAGTTGAACCTAAGCTTGTATATGTTAGTATATATATATATTTTAAAGCACACACAACTATGACATCATAATAGCAAAGTTCAAAAAGGTAGAGGACAACTAATGCTGGCAAGGATGTGGAAAGACCGGAGCCCTTCTACATTGCTGGTGGGAATGTAAATGTGTTCAGCCACTCAGGAAAATGGTATGGCACTTCCTCAGAAAGTTGGAAATAGAAATACCTTATGATCCAGCATTTCCTCTACTTAGTATATATCCACAAGAAATACAAGTCAGAATGCAAGTAGATATATGCACACCAATGTTTATCACAGCACTATCCACAAGAACAAAAAGCTGGAGACAACCTAAGTGCCCATCAGTGGAAGAATGGATAAGCTCTGGTACATACAACCACACAATGGAATACTACGCTACCTTGAAGAATAATGATAAAGCTGCAAAACACCGTGTAACATGAATGAGCCTTGAGGACATACTGCTGAGTGAAATTAGTCAGACACAAAAGGACAAATATTGCATAAGACCATTATTTTAAAAACTCAAGAAAAGATTTCCATATTAAAAGAATAATTTTATGAGGTTTACCAGGGGTGGGAGGGAAGGGACAGAAACTCAGAGTTTAGGGGTAGATATATGATAACTTGGGTGATGGGCAGGGCAATAAATAGTACAAGAGAAAAAAAATGTACAAGAGAAGGAGGTGGTCAGAGGAATGGGGATGATAGAGAAAGACTTAGGGAGACATACATGGGCTAAATGAGGCAGAGGTAGGCTGTGATGTATGCACAGCCTTGGAACAACAAGGGTCTATGGTCTAGAGATCAAGACATAGTCCGAATGGGTAAAAGAGGGGAAATAATGTTAAAGTGCTTGGCTGTTTTGTGGATATTGGATTCCTCTGCCTACTGGTGTAATATAGACATTTAAGTGGGATAGAAAGGAATATTGGCAAAGATGATTACAGAAAGCTCAGATGCCTGTCTTCAGTCTATAACTGATTGGGTTATCTAAAAGGGGACTAGAATGTGCCCAGGGAAACGGGCTTCTTGTTAAGCCTTGTGGAGTGTGGGGCCTTAGTTGAACTCCTGAGCCCTACCCAGAACCTTCAGAGGTGGGACATTCTTAATTTAAAAGACATGCAGACCAACCCAGAACTGTTAGGGGAACAAAAGATACTTCTTGAAAGAAAGACCAATGCGGGGAGGGGAAACAAACAAACAAACAAACAAACAAACAAAACCCAGACAGTTTGGCTGTGACAATATCAAGTAAGCTGTTTGTTCTGGAACCATCAAGGCAAGAGAAGTCAGCCCATCAAGGTAAAGCCCTTTCTAAGACTGAAACTCAAAGTGAACACAAGAACAATTTTGCATACTTGCTGGCAAACCATCCTGTCAACTTGTGAAAGGAAGGGGGAAATGCAGCAAAGAAGACATGGGCTGAAATTGGTCATATTCCATAGACGCCTGATGACCTTGAGATGAGAGAGAGAAGAGAATGGACTGGCTAGTTTGAAGTTCAGAGAGATATCTGAACTCCTGAGCCCAAAGACACTGACCTAGCCACTGCGGGCTAAAGTTAAGAGTGAAGCAGCCAGCTGGTTTGAAGAGGAGGGAGGCATGCAAGAACCCTAAACTTGAAGACAGTACCCATTTGACCTAGTTTGGATGGCTTGCTGATCAGAATTTGACCAGATGAAGATAAAGAAGTCTGAAACAGGGAGCAAACGTAAATTGCTACAAGCTGATCAACTAGATCCTTGCTTATGGATGAAGTTGTTCCAAATTCCAAACCAGTAGGGAAGGATTCTGCAGATCAAGGATCAACCTCAGTACACTGGGCTGATAGGGACTGGCAACGTAGACTTCAGCTATCAAAATTAGGGGGCTATCAAGGCACAAAGTGTCTGGCTTACAAGCTTTTATGAGAGTGCTTAGTGTAGGAACAAGGGGAGTAAAGCAAAAACCCTACTGAACAGTTTTCCTCTTGTCCAGATGAATCTGGTAAAGATAAGGATAAGCTTGTAGGATTCAATTGTGAGTAATTGTTATAAGGACTAATGGCAATCATCATGACTATAAATGTACAAGAGGTGTAACCAAAATGGAGGAGCAGTGAATCTGTCATTTCAGGAACAGAGGAGCCTTGGAACATCAAGAGGGAAGAACACGAGAGGAGTGAGGGATCCTGACCAGAAAAGCAGCAACAACAGATGGTGGCCGAGGAGATGGCCTGGAGAGATAGAGCAGAAGAGGACTATGGGTCCAGGAACAGAGAAAAGCAGTGTGCCTATGGGCAGGAGCTGACTTGCAAAATTTGTGTTTTGGCCATTTAAAGAATATATATTTTCAATGTGGTATGTGTACATCAAAAAAAAAAAAAGGTAATAAAGGCAAATACTATTATTAGCTGTGGGTTGCATGGAAGGGATTGTAATAATTTAAATGATTTGCTGAATGGAAAACTGATGATCTGTTCTGTAAGCCTTCACTTACTCAATGCATAATAAAAGCTTAAAAAAAAAAAAAGAACTATGACATCATCAGACATTTATAAATACACTGTAAGATAAATAACTGCATCTTGAAGGCATTTGTGTGTCCTTGTAAAGAGAAGTATACATGCAAGGTTTAGTAGTCTGATAATGATTTTATTAATAGGCAAGCGCATTGGTCAGGGAAAAGAAAATTGATCTTCACAGATACTTTGTACTGAAACACAAAACTTATGCTTCAAAGTTAAAGCGAACTTTGCTACTTCCCAGTTCCAAGGACTGCAAAGGCCACTGCTAAACCCGTGTGTATTTGACCAATTATATAGATCAAAAATCTAAAAAGATGGGTAAAACAATGGTAGGCCCACCTTGTTAGGACAATTATGTACTTGTTACTCATAGAAGCAGCAGTCAAGAAGTCAATGTATTGCATGAGGCAAATCTGTTTCGTAAGACCTTTTTAAAGTGTTGAAGAGCAAAGATGTCA
>NW_006408774.1:3430642-3449576 GCF_000296735.1 Chrysochloris asiatica
CTCCATAGAGTTTTCAAAGACTGTCATCATTCAGAGTTGCCAGACCTTCCTTCCAAGGTTCCTCTGGATGGATTTGAACTGCCTACTTTTCAAATGAGTTCTTAACTGTGTGTGTGTCATCTAGAGACACGGATTACCAAATGCAAAGCGGAAACTGAACAGTTCAACCGTGAGATAGAAGTGAAAAGGAGGCTTGTCCTTGTCTACACTGCAAGGATAGATCAGTCCCTAGTCTACCACAGGAAGCAGAAGAGAGTTTAGCCAGAGACACCCTAGATTTTCAAGGTTTTGTCCCCACCAGATGTTACTAGTAAATTTCAGTTTCCAACTTATCAAATGTTATTGGGAAATAAAATGATGAAGAGTAGATGGTTGGTGGCAGTGGTTGTGTGCCGTGGAGTCGGTTCTGACTCACAGTGACCCTGTATAGGATTTCTGAGGCTGTAAATCTTTACGGGAACAGTAAGCCTCTCATCTTTCTCCCTCAGAATGGCTGGTAGTTTCAAACTGCTGACCTTGCAGTTGGCACCCTGACTCATAACCACTATACTACCAGAGCTCCTTGAAGACTAGACAGTGGAAAGGAAAGCACGCGTATGCTCTTCCTCCTCTGTGATCTGAAGATGAGATATGAGCAGAGATGGAAACAGTTCTCCTCTTCCGACAAGTGTTAGAACAGACACTTTTTATTTTTTTTGGTCTCAGAATTTTTTAATATAAATTATTCCTTAGGACTGTTGTAGTAAAAATGATTTCAATAGAGTGTGTTTTGAAATGAAGCAGGTTGGCTCCATACCAGTCAAATGTTATCAAATTGTATAGATAATCTGGAAGTGATTCCTGTTTAAACTCTGGAATCTATGACATGATTTTTTCTTTCTCCTTTTTTCAGTAGAGGTTAAGTAATAGGGAAGATTTTAGGAATGACGTAATCCCAAACCAAAACAAACCCACTGACATCAAGTGGATTCCAACTCATAGTGACCCAAGTTGTTATTTTTGTGGTTGTTATGTGCCGTCCAGTCAATTCAGACTCATAATGACACTGTATAAGGTTTCTAAGAGTGACTAGTGGGTTTGAACTGGCAGCCTTGCAATGACCAAGTCCAGTGCTTACCCTACAATGTCACACATAAGACAGAATAAAACTGCTGCTTTGGGTTTCTGAGGCTGTAAATCTTTACAGGTCAGACATCTGCGAGTGGGCTTGGAGTGTACCAACCTAGTACATCAATAGGAACAGTTATTTCTTGAAGGGATTTTTCAACATATGAACCATAATGCGCTCCTCCCACCTCTTGTCTGTCACTTTGTCATACTGGGGTGACTTGTGTGTTGTGGTGATGCTGGAAGCTATGCCAGTGGTATTACAAATGTCAATAGGGTCACCCATGGTGGACAGATTTCAGCTGCATTTCCAGACTAAGTCAAACTATGAAAGATACCTGGTGATCTTGTTCTAATTAAAAAAATAAAAGGCCAGTGAGAGCCTCATGAGTAGAACCAGAGCATTGTGTGGTCGAGTGCAGGAGGATGAGCCTCTCAGGTTAGAAGACACTCAAAACACAACCGGGGCAGACGTGTCTCCTGAAAGTAGATTCAATAGAATGACTTAAGAGTAAAGCTGGTAGCTGTATTGTTGTGGAGCAACTCAAAATGAAAAGAAACAGCTGCAAACATTCACTAATAATCAGAACAGGGAATGTATGAAGTGTGAATCAAGGAAATTGAAAATCATCAAAAATGAAATGGAATGAGTTGCAATACTGAAGGAGTCTTTGGGCACAATGGAGTCCTGCTGTAGCTAAGTAACTTTAGCAATGGACTGTTAACCACAAAGTCAGTGGCTCAAATCCACCAGCCACTCCTCAGAAATCCTATAGAGGGTCACTATGAGTCAGAATGATTCTACAGCACTTAACAACAGCAATGGGGAAAATATTGAATGACTCAGGAAACATCAAAGGAAGATGGAAGGAATACACAATCACTGTACCAAAAAATAATTAGTCAACATTCAACTGTTTCAGGAGGTAATATATGATCAAGAACCAAAGGTATTGAAGGAAGAATTCTAAACTACACTGAAAATATTAGCGAAAAACAAGTCTCCAAGGAATTGACAGATACCAATTGAGATATTTCAACAAACAGATGCAATTCTGGAAACACTCGCTCATCTATGTGAAGAAATTTGAAAGATTACTACTACTTGACCAACTAACTGGAAGAGAAGCATGTTTTTTTTCCCCATTGCAAAGAAAGATGATCCAACAGTATGCAGAAATGATTGAACAATATCATAATATCACATGCAACTAAAATGCTGATGATGATAGTTTGAAATCACTGGAAGCAGTCTGTCAATAGGAAACTACTGGAAATTCAAGTCAGATTCAGAAGAGTATATGGAATGAGGGATATCATTGCTGATGTCAGATGTATCTTAGCTGAAAACAGGGATTGATAGATAGAGGTTTACCTGTATTCTAGTGACTATGCCAAAGCATTCTATTCTGTGAATCATAATAAATTATGGATACCATTGCAAAGAACAGGAATTCTATAACACTTAATTGTGCTCATTAAAAGGTACATAACATGGTTTAAAATCAGTGAAGGTGTGAGTCAGGGTTGTACCCTTCCACAATATTCATTCAATCTATATACTGAGCTAATAGTCTGAGAAGCTGGACTAAGGGAAGAATACAGTCTCAGAAGTGGTGGGAGACCAACCAGTGACATACAGATAACACAATCTTACTTGCCAGATATTAAGCAAACTTTAAGCATTTACTGATGAGCAAATCCACAAGCCCAGGAACTCCAAGATCAAAGACTACAGTCTTTAGTATGGATTATTTCTTAACATGAAAAGAAAGCAAAAATACCCACAAGTGGATTATGATAAATGGAGAAAAGATTAAAGTTGTCAAGAATTTCACTTTGCATGGGTCCACACCAACGCCCATGGAAGCAGCAGTCAGGAAATAAAATGATATATTGCATTGGACAAAATTGCTAAAAAAGATCTCTTGGAAGTGTTCAAAACCAAAGATGTCACTTTGAGGACTAGGGTGTGCCTGCCCCAAGCTAAGGTCTTTTCAATCACCTCATACGCATGTGAAAGCTGGACAATGAATAAGGAATATTGTAGACGAATAAATGCATTTGAATTATGGTGTTGGCGAACAATATTGAAAGTACCATGGACTGCCAGAAGAACAAACAAATCTGTCTTGGAAGAAGTACAGCTGGAGTACTCCTTAGAAAGGAGGATGGTAAGATTTCATCTCATGTGTTTTGGACATATTATCAGTAAAGACCAGTCCCTAGAGAAGGACATCATACTTGGTAAAGTAGAGGGTCAGAGAAAAAGAGGAGGACCCTCAATGAGATGGATTGGCACAGTGACTACAATAATGGATTCAAACATAGCAACAACTCAGCATGGCAAAGAACCAAACAATGTTTTCTTCTGTTGTACATGGGTTGCTATGAGTCAGTACAAACTCTGTGACACTTATGAAGAACAGCAACAATGTGTTTCTTAAAATACAAATTCTTTGAATCAAGTGTTTCTTTGGAAAATATGGAATATTGTCTCCCTTTATAGAATAATGATTTTGCTCATGGTGCAAATTTTTCACACATTCATGTATCCGCATCTTTGGGTGGTCTCTTTCACATTGACTCTAGTCTTGGCCATGTGACTCTTTTTGGTCAATTAATCAATAGCAAACTTGCTGCAAGAAAATACTTGAGAAAACACTTGCATATACCCACTTCTTATCTTGGACTTTAATTTCCTGAGGACACATTAAGATTAGCCTACTGAAGGATAAGACTCACAGAACGCAGCCAGTTGTTCTAGCCAAGGCCATCCAAGATCAAACGACAGCCAGGAGACCACTAGACACAACTGAATTCCAGCCAAGACCAGAAGAATTACCTAGTCAAGCACAACCCAAGCTCAGTTGGACCGTCCAACTAACCCATGGATTCATAACGAATAATAAATAATTGTTCTTCTAAACCACTAACTTCTTTAAAAAATGAATCACAGCATAGCTAAATGATATGCCCTATTTGGAGATTCTCATATATACTATTATCACTCAGACCTTTTTTTGTCATTATACTTATTTCCATGGAGACTTTTAAAGTCTAATTCCACAAACAACACTCAAGGAAATACACTGGAGTAAATAAACAATAATCATAAATGCCCATAAGGTGTCAAGCTTTAGAGACCTAATAAACAATTGAGATTTGAGGATGCAATGATTTGGGAAAGTAGAAAAAGGAGAAAAAAAAGAATATGTGTTTAAAAACTCATTTACACTTAAGAGGATTGTGCTATTAATTAAGAATTGTGGGTTTGAGGGGAAATAGGTTTTCTTTAGTGATATTAGACTTGAAGAGAAAGCACTGTCTTCTGTAAGTGAGTGATAGCATGTCTTAGAAAAGTAACAATGATGCCCAGGAGAATAATCAAGATTGGTCATATGGATTCTAAATGGTGATTTATCATGTTATGAATGAGTTCCTGAATAGAGAGGGGAGCCAAGTGTCACATGAAGCAACTCAAAATGTTATGATGTGGGTAGACCATGTACATAGAGGTCAAGAGTGGGGAAAGGACTTCCCAAGGTCAGTAGCTCAATCACAGAACTAGGACTGTAACTTAAGCTATTGATTTTTTTTGTTAATTCACCCCACTACTTACTCATGAGTCATTTACTGCTAATGGCGATATTGACCCACTGGAGAGCAACCAAGATGGCAACCTAATAGAAATATTACTACAAAAAGAACAACGGAAAGAGCTAGAATCATTGAACATGGAGAGTGGAAGATGAAGTTGGGAGGTAGGACTCAGAGAGTTGCCTAAAGATATTTGAAAGGCTATAATATTTGAAAAATGGAGTAGGGTTATTCACTATTGGTCAGAGAATTATGTGTATACCTTGTGGAGTTGTGGTCTCGTTTCCCTGGGAACAGACAGGTGGAAGTAGGAAACCCATCTGCCAAGACTAAAAAGGGAAATCATGAACAGTGTGTGAGAGAGAATTAGAATACTCTGAAATCTTTTTTCAAATCTATGAGCCTACAGCCTACAAATAGAGCATTTCCTTTGAGTTTGACAATCTGCAGTTAGCGGGTCTACCAGATGTAAAAACCTTTAGATTTGCACACTGCGTGTGTTATATATTGAATAGTATTCTACAAAAATATGTGTTATAAATCTCAAACTCCATACCTGTGGGTGTGATCTCATTTGAAAATAGTTTCCTTTGTTATGTTAAATAAATTCATATCAGCTTAGGGTGTGTTTTAAGTCAATAACTGTTGAAATATAAAACAGATTAGACACGAGGGAGAATGATATTATCTGAAGAAAATGGAGGTCAACTTGTCCACAAGCCCAAAACTCAAAGAATGACTGACTACAGCAGCTGAGACAAGGATCTTCCTCCAGAGCTGACAGAGAAAGAGCCTTCCCTGAGAGTTTATGCCCTGAATTTGGACTTGAGTCCTGGTGTGGCACTGTAGGATGCACTGAACTGCTCACCACAATGCCAGTGGTCCCTTGGAAACCTTATAAGGTTTGCTATGAGTCAGAACTGACTTGACAGCATTTAACACCACCACCACTGTAGGAAAGTAAATTTCTGTTCATCAAAGCCACCACTTGTGTTATTTTCTGTTACAACACCAAGAAACGAAAACTCAAAAGTCATAGTTTCTTCTGTGTCTCCAATACCCAACAGCAATGAGCAAACAATACCCATCTGTGTATCATTGAATAATTTGGAAGAGAGTCATCTCTGAGTGGCTTCACCTTGGATTATTTCCCACTACTTTCAATGAAGAACACTGCATTTGACCCCAATCTCCAAATTTTAATAACATCTTCCTAAAGGAAGAGGAAACTTCCCAACTTGGTTTGTTCTTTCTTTGGCCTCTACTTTGGTGTCTTTGATAGAACTCAGAAAATATTTTATTATAAAATCCAGATGAAGCCACCTGGATCTCAGGGGATAATTGGAAACGTGACTTTTGAATGCAATCCAAGGAGAAGAAATAAAATTAGAAGAACACAAAGCTTAATATATAAAACAATGTCCAACTGTTCATAATTACATTCAGATAGGGAAGCACATGCCTTCCAAGAAAAATAATTTGCTTCATCTAAGAGTGTAGGGAAGCTTTCAGACATAATCTGTACAAATCTCAATATATAGTTTAAGTATATTCTCTGCATTTGGCATGGAGAATGTGTTTTAATCAGCACTTAAAAGCTCAGCCCCTGGAACTGCCTAGGTTCAAATTCCAGCCTTGGGATTTGAAAATTTACTGGCTGTGTGATCTTGAGCTAGTCATGCAATCTCTCTGTACTTCAAGTTCTCCATCTGTAGATTGGAGATGTTTGCATCTACTTCATATGATTGTTGAGAGGATCATATGAGTTAATACATTTATAAAACACACAGATCAGTACCTAATAAACCAAACCAAACCCATTGCCATGAAACTGCTTCCAACTCACTGGAACCCTAGAGGACAGAAAGACAGCTGCTGCTGAGGGTTTCTGTTGATAATTGTCATTGAGTCAGCTCTGATTCATGACAAACCATGTGCAACAGAACAAGATGTCTGCCAGTCCTGTGCTACCCTCACTATCATTGGTACGTTTCACTGTGAATTTTGTATGCTTTTCAACCCAGAGGGCATATCTTTCAGTACGGTATCAAACAACATCCTGTAGTTATTCATAGGGCTAATTTTCTAAAGTAGATCACTAGGATTGTCTGCCTAGTCTGTCTTAGTCTGGTAGCTTCTCCGAAATTTGTCCACTAGAGGAGCTCTTGTTGATGTTTGCAATATTATGGCATAGCTTCCAGCATCACAGCAACGTGTATGCCACCAAGTACAACAAACTGAAAGATGGGTGGTGGGATGTATATTATTGTTGTTTGCTTTTGTCTAGTACATTGTGGCTCATAGCAAACCTAGGCAGAAAAGAATGAAACACTTCCCAGTTCTGAGTCATCCTCACAATCGTTCCTGTTTGAGCCCATTTTGGTAGTCATTACATTAATACATCTTGTTGGGAGTCTTGCTTTTCATTGACCCTCTACTGTATCAAGCATACTTGTTTTTAGAACTAAGACTGGTATGGTCTTAGAGGGACTGGTCCAAATTATGTAAGGTGAAGTCTCTTGCTTCTAAGGAACAGTCTGGCTAGTCTTCTTCCAAGGAAGATTTGCTTGTTTTTCTGCCAGTCCACGATATTCTCAAGATTCTTTGCCAACACATTAATTCAAATGTATCAGTTCTCCAGTCTTCCATATTCTTTGTCCAGCTTTCACATACCTATTAGGGGATTAAAAATGCCATGGTTTGGATGAAAGGCATCTTAGTTCTTAAAATAGTATCTTTGCTCTTTAATATTTTAAAGAAGTCTTTTGCAGCAGTTTTGTCCAACGCTATATATTGCACTTAACAACAGGAGTCCTGGTGTGGTGCTATAGGATAAACACTGTACTGCAAGGTCAGTATGAACTACAAGGTCAGTGGTTCAAACTCACCAGTGATTCTTCAGAAGTTGGAACCAACTCAACAGCACTTAACAGCAACAACAAATATGTTGTTTGATTTATTGAGAAATGATTGATTGTGGATCCCAGTAAAATGAATTCCTTGACAATTTCTATCTTTTCTCCCTTTATTATGATGTTGTTGTCCAGTTGTGAGGATTTCTGTTTTCATTATGTTTAATTGTAATACATGCTAAAGGCATTTAGTATGTGCAAAGAAATATGTTCTTTGATGTCCATCAGCAAATGCTTCAAGTTGTCTTCGTTTTCAGCTAGCAAGGTTGTATCATCTGCATATTGCAGGTAGGTTGTTAATGAGCTTTCCTCTAATCTCAATGACACCTTTTAAATAATCCAGCTTCTAGGATTATTTGCCCACATTCAGATTGAATAAGTATGGTGAGAGGATGCAACCCTGGTGCACACCTTTCCTGATTTTAAACCAGGAATGACTGTTATGGGTATGGATGGCTATTTCTTTTCCTATGTACAGATTCCATATGAGCATCATTAAGGGTTCTGAAATTCCCATTCTTCACATCGTTTGTTATGATTCACACAGTTGAATGTCTCTACATAGTCAATAAAGCACAAGTAGACATCTTTCTGATATTCTATGCTTCTAGTTAATATCCATCTGACATCAGCAATGTCCTCTTCTGAATCCGGCTTGAATTTCCAACAGCCACCTGTTGATGTGCTGATATACCTGTTTCTTAACTATCTTCGACAAAATTTTACTTGCATAAGATATTAGTGATATTCTTTGATAATCTATGCATTCTGTTGGGTTACTTTTCTTTGGAATGGGCAAAAATACAGATTTCTTCCAGGCTCCAGGTCAGGCAGTTGTCTTCCAAATTACTTGATATAGATTAATGAGTGCTGCCAGTTCTGTATCAGTTTGTTGAAATTTTTCTATTGGTATTCTGTCAATTCCTGGAGCTGTGTTTTTTGTTACTGTCTTCAGTGCAGCTAGCATGTCCTCCTTCAGTGTTGTCCATCAGTTCATGATCTTATGTTACTTCCAGATTTTATTTTATTTTATTTTTTTGGTATAGTGATTCTATATTCCTTCTATCCTATTTTGGTACTTCCTGAATTCAATTATTTTCTCCATGTTGATGTTGTTGTTATGTCAAGCTGGTTTCAACTCATAGTGACCCTGTATAGGATTTCCAAAGAGAAACTGGTGCATGTGAACCACCTACCTTGCCATTAGAGTCTAGTGCTTATCCTACAGCACCACACCAGGACTCGAATATTGCAAGTTGAAACTTGAATTATTTCTTTAGTTCTTTCAGCCTGAGAATGCTGAGCATGATCTTTCCTTTTGGTTTTCTGACTTCAGCTCTTTGTACGTTTCATTACTTCAAACAATTTTTCCACTCACTTTAGCTACTCTATTCAAGAGCAAGTTTCATATTCTCTTCTGACATCCTTCTTGGTCTTTTCTTTCTTGTCTTTTTAATGACTTATTGCTTTTTTCATGTATGATGTTCTTTACTTCATCCCACAACTCCTCTGGTATTTTGACATTAGGGGTTTATTCGTCAAATCTATTCTTCAGAAAGTCTCTAGATTCAGGTGGAATATATTCAGTGCCATATTTTGGCTCTCTTGGTTTGGTTTTAATTATCTTCAGCTTCAGCTAGAACTCATGTATGAGTAATTGGTAGTCTATTCCACAGTCAGCCCCTGACCTTGTTTTAACTGATGATATTGAACTTCTTCATCATTTCTTCCCACATATGTAGCTAATTTGATTCCTATATATTCTTCTGCCAAAGTCCCTGTGTCTAGCTTCTCTTGATGTTGAAACACAGTATTTGGAATGAAGACGTCATTGATCATTCTACATTCTATTATGTGGTCTCAGCATCGTTTCACCAAGGCCTTATTTTCCAGCTACCCATCCCTCTTCTTTATGTCCAACTTTTGTATTTCAATCACCAATAATTAACAACACATTTTGATTGCATGTTTGATCAATTTCAGACTGAAGAATTTGGTGGTAGAATTGTTTCATTTTTCATCACTGCCTTTGGCTGCTGGTATGTAAGTTTAAATAATACTTGCATTAACTGGGTTTCCTTGTAGGCATATAGATACTATTCTGTCACAAATAGCATTGCATTATGAATAGATTTAGAAATATATTTTTTGACAATGAATGGGACATCATTCCTCTTCAGTTTATCAATCCTGGCATAGTAAACCATACTATTGTCCTATTTGAAATGGCCAATGCGTGTGCAATAAAGTTCACTAATGTGCAGGGAGGGTATCTATTTTCATGTGGTACATTTCATTTGTGAAGACTTTATATTTTCTAGGTTCATATTTTTTACATTCCACATTCTGGTTATTAGTAAATGCTTACAACAGTTTCATCTCATTTTGAGTTGTGTCCAATCCCAATCTGCAAATTAAAGTTCCAAAAGCTTTGCTCAATCCACCTCGTTAAGTCCAATGCTTACTTTGAGGAGGTAACTGTTCCTCGGTTGTACTCTGAGTACCTTCCAAAGTGAACAGCTCATCTTCTGAAATAATAACAGACAATGTTTCATTGCTATTCATAAAGTTTTCAGAAGCTAATCCCATGTATTCCTTCTTCCTAGTCTGTTCTTTATCTGGGTGCTCTGTTGAAACCTGTCCACCAGGGATGAGCCTATTTATGTATACGGCTTTCACTGGGATACAGAGTTATGGCTTGTTTTTGTTATTGTTAGGTACCCTCCAATCAGCTCCTATTCACAGTGACTTTATGCACAGTAGAGCAAACACTGCCCAGTCATGAGCCATCTTCACAATTATTGTTAAGCTTCAGCCCACTACTGCTGCCACTGTGCCACTCCATCTTGTTGGGAGTCTTCCTCTTTTCCTCTGACCCTCAACTTTAGGAAGCATGATGTCCTTCTCCAGGAACTGGTCCTTCCTGATAATATGTCCAAAATATGAGAGACAAAGTCTTGCCATCCTGGCTTCTAACAAGCATTCTGGCTGTACTTCTTCCAACACAGATTTCTTTGTTCTTGTTGCAGTCCATGATACTTTTAATATTCTTCTCCAACACTATAACTCAAATTAATCAATTCCATGGTATTCCTCATTCATGGTCCAACTTTAACATGCTTATGAGTTATTGAAAATACCATGACTTGGGTCAGGTGCACTTTAGTCCTCAAACATACATCTTTGCTCTTCAACACTTTAAAGAGATATTGTGCAGCAGATATACCAAATGCAATTAATTGTTTGATTTCTTGACTACTGTTTCCATGAGTGTTGATAGTGGATCCAAGCAAAATTAAATCTTTGACAACTTCAATCTTTTGTCCCTCTATATTTATGTTATTTATTGGGGCAGTGGTGAGGATTCTGGGTTTGTTTGTTAATGTGCTACCCATACTGAAATTTGTAGTCTTTGATCTTCATCATAAGTATTTTAAGTCCGCTTTACTTTCAACAAGCAAGGTTGTATCATCTGCATATTGCAGGTTGTTAACAATTCTTTCTCCAATCCTAATGCTACGTTCTTCTTCATATAATCCAACTTCTTTAATTATTTTCTCAGTGTACAGATTAAATGTTGTTGTTAAGTGCCACTAAGTTGGGTCCAAATCATAGCGACTGAGTAAAGGATTTTAGAGGAGTAGCTGGTAAATTTGAAATACCAACCTTGAAAAACCAACGTTGTGGTCCTGTGCTTATTCTAGAGTGCCACACCAGGACTGTAGATTGAATAAGTATGACGAAATAATACACCTTTCTGGTTTTAACGCATTCAGTGTCCCTTTGTTCTGTTTAAATGACATTTTGGTCTATGTTCAGGTTCCTGATAAGCACAATTAAGTGTTCTGGAATACTCATTCTCTGCAATGTTGTCCGTAGCTTGCCATGATCCACACAGTTGAAAGCCTTTCTGATATTCTTTGTGGAAGTAAACATCTTTCTGGTATTCTCTGCTTTCAGCCAAGATCCATCTGATGTCAGCAATGATATCCCTTGTTCCAAATGCTCCTCTGAATCCAGCTTGAAACTCTGGCAGTTCCTGGTCTATGTAGCAGTTTTTGAATTATCTTTAGCAAAACTTTACTTGCATGTGGTATCAATGATATTTGTCATCAATGATTTCTGCCTCTCTTTGGAATGGGTACAAAGATGGATCTCTTCCAGTCAGTTAGCTAGTAGTTGTTGTTAAGTGCTGTTGAGTTACTTCTAACCCATAGCGACCCTGTATAGGGCTTCTGAGGAGAGGCTGGTGTGTTTGGACCACCAACCTTGTGGTTCAAACTGACTTTTCTGTCCAGTGCATTAACCCACAGCACCACAGGAGAGCTCCAAACAGTTAACGGTCTTGCAAATTTCTTGGTATACATAAGTGAGTGCCTCCAGTGCCGCATCAGTTTGTTGAAAGATTTCAATTTGCATTCCATCAGTTCTTGACAAAGCCTTCAATGCACCTTCAACTTCTTCCTTCAATATCATTGACTCTTGACTGCACTTTCTTTTGATGCCTTTTGCATCTTTTGATATTTTGCCCATTTTGTTATTGTTGTTAAGTGCCATCAAGCCAGTTCTGACTCATCACAACCCTTTGTAGGGTTTCTGAGGTTTTAAATCTTCATGGGAGAAGAAACCCTCATTTTTCTCCCACGGTATGGCTGGCAGGTTCAAACCACAGTACTTGTGGTTCACAGGTTCACAGTCCAGTGTTTACCATATGGAGCCACCACACTGCCATTTTGCCCATAGAATACTTCAACAATGTAAGTCGAGGCTTGAATTTTTTTTTCAGTTATTTCAGCTTGAGAAATACTGAGTGTGTTCTTCCCTTTGGGCTTTGTAACTGTAGGTCTTTGCACATCTCATATTGTATCTGTTTTTTATCTTCTGGACATGCCCTTTGAAATTTTCTGTTGGACTCTTTTACTTCCTCATTTCTTTCATTTGATTTAGCATCTCTTTGCTGGAAAGCAAGTGCCAGAGTCTCTTCTTTTTTTTTTTTAAACTTTTGTTGTGAATTGAGTGACATGAGAGAACATCAGTTTTGCCCTCAACCAATTGTATATTGTTTTGTTACAATGATTACAATCCCTCCATGCACCATCAGTTAACAGTACACAACAACACTCATTTTTCAAGTCATCCTCCTCCCCACCAGCACACAGCCTTTCTCTTTCATTAAGTCTCGAGTCCTCAGCTACTCTATCTTTCCATACTACCACCTCTACGTCCATCTCTGGTGTCACTGCTTCTTTGGTTAGGATCCCATGTTCTGTTCATTCTCTTCCTTCCTGATGGTCCTAGGGTCCTCTGTTCCTGGAATGTAAGATTAAGTACTCGCCCCTTTTTGTTACACATCTTCTATCTTTACAGTTGTGACCATCACAATTAGTCGTGACAACAATTACTCACTATTGAATCAAAAGAATCCTATACCCATCACCTTTCACTAGATCCATCTAGCCAGGATGAAAACGTGGGGATTCTACCTTCCCCCCTTCACTCTGAAACTAAACTCTTTCTTGAAAACTTGTAAGCCAGTTACTTGGTGCCTTTATGGCTCTTATGTTTTAGGTAGCCAGTGTCTAAGCTACCCAACCTTATCAACCTTGTGCACCGAGGGGACAAGCGTGATCCTTGATGTGAAGACTCCTTCCCTCTCAGTTGGTATTTTAAGCACCTACATCCATAAGGAGAGGTCAAGTTCATCAAATTGTAGCAATTTACATTTGCTTCCTGTATCAAACCTGACATCTATTTTTGTCCTTTCCTTTCTCTTGTCTTCATAATGACCTTTTGCTTCTTCCTGTATTATGTTCTTGAAGTCATCCCACAACTCTCTGGTCTCTTGTCATTAATGTCTAATGCATCAAATCTGTTCTTGAGATGACCTCCAAATTCAGGTGGGATATATTCAAGGTCATATTTTGGCTCCTGTGAACTTGTTTTAATTTTCTTCAGCTTCATCCTGAACTAACATATGAGCAATTGATGTTCTGCACCTGACCTGGTTTGGGCTGGTGATCTGGAGCGTTTCCACCATCTTTTCTGTGCCTTCTGTTTTGTTGTTTTAAAAAGATATTTGTAATGAATAAGTCCTGGTGTGGTGCTGTGGGTTAATGCGCCAGACTGCAAAGCCACTTGAACTGCAAGGTCGGCAGTTCAAGTTCACCGCCTGCTCCTCGGAAACCCTATACAGGGTCGCTGTGAATTGAAACTGACTTGATGGCACTTAATAACTACAACAAAATCATTGATTTAGCACAATTCTATCATGCAATCTCCAGAATAATTTCTATCACTAAGGCCATATTTTCCAACTGCTGGTCCTTCCTTTTGCTTCTGTCCTTTGCATTCCAGTCACTAGTAATTGTCAATACATCTTGATGGCATGTTTGATCATTTCAGACTGAAGAATTTGGTTGTTGTTGTTAAGTGCTGTTAAGTCGATTCTGACTCACAGTGAACTTGTATAGGGTTTCCAAGGAGCAGCTGGTAAGCTTGAACCACCGACCTTGCAGTTCAAACTGACCTTGCACTCCAGAGCTTTAATTCACAGTGCCACACCAGGACTCGATTTCCCCATCCCTGGTTTTAGTAGTGGGCATGTAAATTTGCATAATAGTGGTATTAACTGATCTTCTTTGTAGTTGTATGGATATAATCCTATCACAGACAGCATTGTAATTCAAGATCTATCTTGAAATGTTCTTTTTGATGAGGAGTAGGACACCATTCCTCTTCAATTTGTCATTCTTGATATTGTAAATCATGTGATTTTCAGATTAAATATAGCCAACACCAGTCCATTTCAGTTCACTAATGCCTAGGATATCAATGTTTATGCATTCCATTTCATTTTTGACAACTTCCAATTTTCTAGATTCATACTTTGTATGTTCCATATTCTGATCATTAATGGATGTTTACAGTTGTTTCTCCTCATTTTGAGTTGTACTCCATCAGCAAATGAAGGTCCTGAAAGCTTTACTACATTTGCATCATCAAGGTCAATTCTATTTTGAGTAGGTGGCTCTTCCCCAGTCATAGTTTGAGTGTCTTCCAACCTGAGGGGCTCAGTTTCTGGTACTATTATTGATAATACTCTGGTGCTATTCATTATGTTTCAGTACTCGATATTTTAGTATAATCTGACAGTGTTCCGCTGCTATTCAAAGAGTTTTCAAGAGCTAAACATTCAGAAGTAGTCTCTCTCTCCTTCTTCCTAGTCTGTCTTAGTCTGGAAGCTCAGCTGAACCTGTCTATCATGTGTGCACCCTGTTGGTATTTAAAATACCTGTGACACAGCTTCTGGCGTCACAGCAACATACAAGCCACCACAGTACGAAAAATTGACAGACGAGTGGTTATAGTTACTGCTTAAGAAATGTTTATAATTAGTGTTACTGTTGCTTTATAAATGTCATATAGGAAAGGGTCTGACTCCTTTGAAAGGAGTTGTACAATGAAAGAAACCATTTTTTTCTAGTGGAGGGATGCCCCAAATAACTGAGAAGCTAACTGTAGGAACTGGGAACTTGTGTACTTCAGTTTAGAGCACTCCAAAGCTTAAGTAGATGCACACGATCTAATTGAGGGCAATTTGTAGAAAGGTTAGCTCTTTGCTGGCATTGTGCACATTGACCCATTTTCCACTGAGAAGCAGCCTGAAATGGTATGGTGTGATCCTTGTTCTATACACACAGAAAGAAACATGTTTATGTGAGTGGAGTTAAGTGCTTTCTTAGCTTCTAACTTGGAATTTATAGCTTTCTTTATCCCTTGCTTTGAAGGTTGCTTGTGAAATTTGACAGTAACCCACTGGTTACTACAAATGCATGCACTTTTGAAATGTTGAATGTACATTTTGTTCCTACTGTCTCTTTCTCTCACCAATCAATCCAGAATAAAAATAATCACAAAGCCCATGCTAATGAGCTCTAGGGTGCACCCTGTAATTCAGTGTCAGAATTTGATGCTGCTGTTACTCCTGAGTCAATTTCAACAGACAACAGAACAAAATGGTGTCCTGTCTGTGGCCATCCTCACAAATGTTGACGTGTTTGAGCTCATTCTGTAGTCACTGTGTATTTTGAACACCTTCCTGCCTAGCAGGGCATCTCTTCCAGCACTCTATTGGACTATATTTGGTTTGTGATCCATAAGGTTTTCACTGTTCCATCTTCCCAATATTTAGGAAAGTAATATAGTTAAGATTTTGTGTCCACTTGACTGGGCTAGGATTCTCAGTGGTTTGCAAGATGAGACCTAATATAATGTAATCAACTCTATGATGAGGTCTGCTGTGAGCAGCCAACCTGTTGAATGGAAGTTTGCTCAGGGGTGTGACCTGTTTCTAATATACTGAACACTCAGGCAAAGCTTGCTAGTTCTCTGGATCTGAGTCTTGCATGTGGCATATCCTCCAACCTCCAATCCTTGGACTTGAGCCACTGGTCTGCCCCATTACCTGCCAATCCTGGAAGTCTTCAGCAGCCTGCTTTCTTACGTGCCAAACTTGCCTTCTGGCCTGCCATCTGACCTGCTGATCTTGGTTCATCAGCCCTGCAGCTACAGGAATCAGAAGCCTCCAGCCAGACATCTGACTCACAGACTTGGGACTTGCCCATCTCTAAAACTGTGTGAGCTCTTTGCTTGATATAAACTTCTCCTTATATATGCATATATAAGCTTCACTGGTTTTGCTTTTCTAGAGAACCAAAAGTAAGACAGAGAGCTCAGTAAAAGAATAACAGCTAGCAATGAATCATGGCCTGCTGTGTACCAAGTGCATGCCTTTTGTTGCATCCTTTACGAACTCATCTGATTACACAAGGAATCAGATCTTCTCTTGTCTAATATTTTAAAGTGACATCAATGATTGTAAACATTTATTGAGCAAGGCAGATTCAACTCACTATGAGTTGAAATTGACTACAGACCACCTAACAACAAAAAAGTAAAAGGGTAGGCACTCCTCATCCTTATTGTATAAACAAGGAACATGAGACTCAGGATTATTCAGCCAGGAGAGGCAGAACCAGGATGCAAATCCAGACAGTTCAACTCTTAAGTCTACACAGCTAGTCTTACACTGCACTGCCTTCTCTCAAAGCCACAGTCTTCTCATTTGAAATGGAAAACCAGTCAAATGGACATTGTAGATTGCATGTGAGATCTAAATGAAATAACTTATGGAAATTCTTGGTACCTTGGGTTAAAAAATAATAACTGTTACTATTATTATACCCTGAAGTAGTTCTGGTGCCAGTTAACCTATATAAAAATAAAAGAATCAATAGGGAAAAGAGAAAACATTTTGTTGTTGTTGTTGTTAGGGTCCATCAAGTCAATTTCAACTCACAGTGACCTTATGCAGAACAGAATAAGACACTGCCCGCTCCTGCGCCATCCTCACAATCATTGTTAAGCTTGAACCCATTGCTGCTGCTGTTGTTTCAATTCGTCGAGTTGAGGATCTCCCTCTGCTTCAGTGACCCTTCACATTAACTAGCATATCTTTATGCAGATACTGGTCCCTCCTGATAATATGTCCAAAGTATGAGAGATGAATCTCATCCTGGCTTCCAAGGAACATTCTGCTTGTATTTCTTCCAACACAAATTTGTTTGTTCACGTAACAGTCAATGGTACTTTTAATATTCTTCTCAAACAACATAACTCAGATTCATCAGTTCTTCCACAGTCCTTCTTATGCATTGTGCAAATTTCACATGCATAGGAGGCTATTGAAAATGCCATGGCTTGAGTCAGACATACTTTAATCCTCAAACTGACATCTGTGCTCTTCAACACTTTAAAGAGGTCTTGTGCAGCAGATTTGCCTAATGCAATATGTTGCTTGATTTCTTGACTGCTGCTTCCATGAATGCTGATGGTGGATGCAAGGAAAATGAAGTATTTGACAACTTTAGTCTTTTCTCCATTTATCACTGTGTTATTTATTAGTCCAGTGGTGAGAATTTTTGTTTTCTTTACAATGAGAGGCAACTCATACCGAAAGCTGTAGTCTTTGATCTTCATCAGTAAGTATTGTAGGTCCTCATTGCTTTCAGCAAGCAAGGTTGCATCATCTGCTTATTGCAGGTTGCTAACAAGTCTTTCTATGATCCTATTGCCATGTTCTTCTTCGTATAATCCAGCTTCTCAAAATCATTTGCTAGTCATACACATTGAATAAGTATGGTGCACATCTTTCCTGATTTTAAACCATTCAGTGTCCTCTTGTTCTATTCAAATGATTGCCCCTTGGTCTATGTAAAGGTCCATCTTGAGCATTATGAAGTGTTCCAGAATACTTATGCTCCATAATTTGTCTATAGCTTGTCATGACTCACACAACTGAAAGTCTTTACATTGTCTATAAAGCACCAGTAAATATTTTTCTGATATTTTCTGCTTTCAGCTAAGATCCATCAATGATAATAATGATATCTATTGTTTCCTATCTTCCTCTGAATCCAACTTGAAGATCCCTGTTGATGTACTTTTGCAACCATTTTTTAATTATCTTTAGAAATAAATTACTTACATGTGATATTAATGATATGATCTGATGATTTCTCTATTTCATTGGGTCACCTCTTTTTGCAATGGGCACAAATATGGATCTCTTCCAATCAATTGGCCAGGTAGCTGTCTCCAAAATCTCTTGGCATAGATGAGTGAGTGCCTCCAGTGTTGCATCAGATTATTGAAAGATTTCAATTTGTATTCCATGAATTCCCACAGTCTAGTTCTTTGCCAACGCCTTCTGTGTACCTGGGATTTTTTCTTCAGGATCATTGGCTCTTGATCATATGTTTCCTCTTGAAATGGTTATACATTGGCCACCTCTTTTTGGTACAGTGACTCTGTGTAGTCCTTCCATCTTCTTCTGATACTTTCTGTATCATCCAATATTTTGTCCATGAAATCCTTCTGTATTACAAGTGGAGGCATGATTTTTTCCTTCAGTTTTTTCAGCTTGAGAAATGTAGTGTGTTCTTTTCCTTTTGGTTTTCTGATTCCAGATCTTTGCATATTACATTATAATATTTGACTGGTATGCCTGTAGGTATATGGATATTATCCTGTAACAGACAGCATGTAATTCAAGATAGATCTTGAACTTTTCTTTTTATGATATATGTGATGCCATTCCTCTTCAATTAGTCATTTCCAGTATAGCAAACAATCACTTGTCAGATTCAAAATGGCTAATAGCATACCAAAAGGAAATGGTTAATGTTCAACCATTTCAAGAGATACCATATGAACAAGAGCCAATGATACTCAGAGAGGAAGTCCAAAGTGCATTG
>NW_006408774.1:3451021-3452298 GCF_000296735.1 Chrysochloris asiatica
CCAGGATCGAACATTGTTTCGTTCTGCTGTGCATGGGGTCGCTATGAGTCGGTTCCGACTCAATGGCACCTGACAACAACAACAACAACAGAGAAAATTATACATATGGACTTCACCAGATGGAATACACATAAATCAAATTGACTACATCTGCGGAAAGAGAAGATGGAAAAGCTCCATATCATCAATGAAAACAAGGCTAGGGGCAGACTGTGGAACAGACCATCAATTACTCATATGCAAATTCAAACTGAAGCTGAACAAAATGAAAACAATTCCATGAGAGCCAAAATATGACCTTGAATATATCCCACCTGAATTTAGAGATCATCTGAAAAACAGATTTTAAACATTAGACACTAAAGATGGAAGACCATAAGAGTTGTAGGATGACATAAAAATTTTTATACAAGAAGAGAGCAAAAAGTCATTAAGAAGACAAGAAAGAAGGAAAAGATCAAAATGAATGTCAGACGAGACACTGAAACTTGCTCTCCAGCATAGAGGTGCTAAAGCAGTCAATAATTTGCCCAGAGAATCCTTCAATAATGAAAATCAAAGCTTGAATGTTTTTCTTTAGTTCCCCCAGCTTGATTAATGCATGTTCTTCCCTTTTTTGTTTTCTGACTCTAGATCTTTGCACATTTCATTATAATATTTTACTTGTCTTCTCAAGCTGACCTTTGAAATTTTCTGTTCAGTTCTTGTACCTTCTCACTTCTTCCATTAGCTTTAGCAAATGAAATGAACAAATCATTGACTTTGCAGAATTCTAGCATGTGATCTCCAGCATCATTTCTATCACCAGGATCGTATTTTCCAACTACTGTTCTTCCCCTTTGTTCCCAACTTTTGCATTCCAATCACCAGTAATGATCAATACATCTTGATTGCATGTTTGATCTATTTTAGATTGAAGAAGTTGGTTGTTGTTGTTGTTGTCAGGTGCCATCGAGTCGGAACCAACTCATATTGACCCATTCACAGCAGAATAAAACAGTGCCCAATCCTGGGCCAACTCACTACTGCTGCCACACTTGACACCATCAATGATGCCACCTGGCTGATCCATCTCATTGGGGGTCTTCCTCTCTTTCTGTGACCCTCCATCTTACCCACCATGACATCCTTCTCTAGCAACTGTTCCCTCCTGACAATATATCCAAAGTATGAGAGACGAAGTTTAGCCATCTTGGCCTCCAAGGAGCACTCTGGCTGTACCTCTTCCAAAATAGATCTATTGGTTCTTTTGGCAGCCCATGGCACTTTTAGTATTC
>NW_006408774.1:3452863-3455138 GCF_000296735.1 Chrysochloris asiatica
ATTTTCCTAGATTCATACTTTGTACATTCCATGTTCTGATTATTAATGGATGTTTACACCTGTTTCTCTTCATTTTGAGTTATGCCCCATCAGCACATGGGCTTTACTCCACTTGCATCATTACGGGTCTACTCTTCTTTGAGGAGGCAGCTCTTCCCCAGTCGCATTTTGAGTGCCTTCCAACCTGATGGGTTCATTTTCTGGCACTAGATCTGACAGTGTTTCTCTGCTATTCATAAGGTTTTCGGTGACTAAATATTTGGAAGTAGGTTCATCACGCCTTCTTCCTACTCTGTCTTTGTCTAGAAACTCATCTGAAACCTGTCCGCCATAGGTGACCCTGCTGGTATTTAAAATATCCATGGCATAGCTTTCAGAATCACAGCAACTCACAAGCCACCACAGTATGACAAAGTGACAGACAAGTGGTGGGAAGAAGTTAGTAGAATTCTTCAATTTCATTATCACTGATTAGTGCATAAATTTGAATAAGAGTTGTATTAGCTGGTCTTTCTTTTAGGCGTATGCATATTATCTTATCACAGACAGCATTGTACTTCAAGACAGATCTTGAGATGTTCTTTTTGATGATGAATGTGATGCCATTTCGCTTCAATTTGTTATTCCCGGCATAGTAAACCATGTGATTGTCAGATCCAAAATGGTAATGCAGTCCATATCAGCTCACTAATGCACAGGATATAGAGGTTTATGCATTCTATTTAATTATTGACAATTTCAAATGTTCTTAGATTCATGCTTCATACATTCCATGTTCCAATTATTAATGGATGTTTACAGCTGTTTCTCTTCATTTTGAGTTGTACTCTATCAATACATGAAGGTCTTGAAGACTTTGCTCCATTTGTGTCATTACCGTTAGCTCTACTCCGAGGAGGCAGCTCTTTCCCAATCATATTTTGAGTGCCTTCCAACCTGAGTGGCTCATCTTCCGGAACTCTATCTGACAATAATCTGGGGGTTTTCATCATGTTTTATTTTTCGGTATTCTCATGCTGTCTAACAGGGTTTGACTGCTATTCATAAGGTTTTCAGTGAATAAATATTCGCAAATAGTTACTTTCTCCTTCCTGGTTTGTCTTCTTCGGGAAGCTCAGCTGAAACCTGTCCATCGTGAGTGACTCTATTGTTGTTGTTTAGTGATGACAAGTCAGTTCTGACCCATAGCGACCAGAACTCTATGAGTAACCTTACTGGTATTTCAAATACTGCTGGCATAGGTTTCAGAATCAAAGCAACATGAAAGTCACCACAGTATTGTAAACTGACAGATTAGACTAGTGACAAAAAAATACAACGGCAATCCATCTGTCAGTTTTGAGATAATAAATGAGGTTTCCATAATGAAATTTGTTGGCATAAGTTTCCACAGTGCGCATACTAAATAACTGATGTTTGTTTGGACATTCTAACTCTCCATTGAATGGTTTATTTATTTAAAGGATAGCTTTATATTCATTTGGAAGATTACATTGTCCTATGTTCACTGTTCTGTAAAAGCTTTAAAATGTTAACTCTCCCTAATGGCATATATAGGAGTCCTGGTGTGGTGCTGTGGGTTAATGCACCAGCCTGCAAAGTCATTTGATCTGCAAGGTTGGCGGTTCAAGTTCACCAGCTGCTCCTTGGAAACCCTACACAGGGTCGCTATGGGTCAGAATCCACTTGAAGGCACTTCACAGCAACAACAATGGCATATATATATTTGTTGTTGTTGTTAGGTGCCATCAAGTCAATACCTACTCATAGTGATCCTATGCATCTTGGTGTATCACTGTAGGATAAGCATTGGACTGCTAACTTCTAGGTCAGAGGTCAAACTCACCAGTCAATTCTCAGATACCATACACAGAGTCACTATGAGTTTGAACCTACTGGACAGCACTTAACAACAACTGAACAACTACATACCATCAGCACTGGGCTGCAAACTACAAGGTCTGCAGTTTGAGCCCAGCAGCCACCACTCCATGGGAAAAAGCACTAACCAGAACACCAACCAGTTGCTCTACAGGAGAAAGATGAGGCTTTCTGCTCTCACGAATATTTAAAACCTCAGAAACCCTATACAGGGTCACTTTGAATTGTAACTGACTCAATGGTACTTAAAAACAATATATATTGTTGTTGTTAAGTGTCATCGAGTTGGTACCAACTCATAGCAACCCTATGCAAAACAGAACAAAACACTGTGTGGTCCTGGGCCAACTTCACAATTTTTGCCACACTTGAGCCCATTGATGCTGCCACTTTG
>NW_006408774.1:3456483-3460186 GCF_000296735.1 Chrysochloris asiatica
GTAAATCTTTACGGGAGTAGAAAGCCTCATCTTTCTCCCGCGGAGCGGCTGGTAGTTTCGAACCACTGACCTTAAGGTTCGCAGCCCAATTTGTAACCACTACGCTACCAGAGCCCCATATATATTTATTTATTTATTTATACACACACGTGTATATATATAGGAGTCCTGGTGTGGCGCTATAGGATAAAACAGTGGACCGCAAGGCCTATTTGAACCTAAATGGCGGCAGTTCAAACCTATCAGCTGCTCCTTACAAACCCTATACAGGGTCGCGTTGAGTCAGAACCAACTCAACAGCACTGAACAACAACATATATGGCTGGTGGGTTTGAACCGCCAACCTTATGGTTAGCAGTCTAGTGCTATACATATACTTAAGAGCTCGAGTGGCTTACTGGGCTATGTGTTGGGCTGCTAACTACAAGTTTAGCCGTTCAAATTCACCAGTTGCTCTGCGGAAGAACGATGAGGCTTTCTGCTCTCATAAAGATTCATAGCCTCAGATACCCTATACAGGGCTGCTATGAGTCAGAACCTCCTCGACTGTACACAACCACCAAGCAGCACCACTGTTGTTGTTGTTAAAGTGCCATGGAGCCAGTTCTAGTTCATACCGACCCTGGATAGGGTTTCTGAGGAGCAACTATTGCATTTGAATCACCAACCCTTAACATATAAAACCAAAAATATCAAAATTTGATTGGTCTAAAAATACATTGATCTGAACAACAAGTATATTTCATTCATTCTGTTGGCCACATTTAAAATTGGCTGTGATTTGAATTCCCAAGTGTGTGTAGGTTTAATTGCAGTTGGTAAAGGGTAATAGAAATAGTAAAGTTTGTAAAATTAGTTACAAAGTAAATGTGAAAGGATTTATGTATAGATTCTTCAGAAAAAGGGTCTTCTTGAGAGTTAATGATTCACATATAGAATAAAGGCTAAAATAAGACCATTATTTCTCCCCCTTATGAAAATATATTATAGGTAATTTAACATTTTTAAAGAGGTACATGAAGGAGACAATGTGTGGGAATAATAGTGTTAGAAAACATGGTGTTTAAAAACAGTTTGACTATTGTTGCTCTATAAATTGGAGAATCAATGTTTTGCCTCCAGTGGAGTGATGTAATATGGTTTTAAGGCATCACTTTTAAAGGGCTCGCATGCAAAACTACAAGTGTTTAGATACCTAAGACCCAGGCTTTTGATTTGCCTCGGCTTGTAGTTTGCAGAAGAACGTGACCCACCCTTGCTTGTTCCTAACTAGTGTATATATATGAAGCTCTTTGAAATGTGAGTATTATGGGAAGGATCGCAGTTGCTTTAAATTACAGAAGTTGGCAAGTGCCTGGAAGGAGTGGGAGGTTGTTTAAACTGAGAAAGACGGTTGCAAAACTTGGTACAACAGCATGAGCTCCCAGCTTCAAACGCATTCTCATGCTTAGACGAGCACTTTATTTTTCATCAAGTTTTTCTTTGCCTTGCTTTGAAGCAGCTCTGAATAATCAACAAATATTTCTACTTTAAATTTTCAAATGGTTTCTAGATTCATGGGACAACCAGAACAAGGACGCCTCATACTTTGGGGAAGAGTTTGACGAGCAGCAAAGCCTCGCAAAGGTAAGCGACCACGTTTATGGTGAACTTCTCTTTATTTTCCCTCCTGTTTGGCCTTCAGAAAGACATTTACTGAAAGAGCTTCAGACAGCTACTTGTAAAGATATGGGAAACTTGTAGAAAGTATGTCAACAAATGATAAATCAGAGGATGAAAAGAGTCTCATTTCTTACTTTCTATTCCGCTTGAAGCATGAACCTCCACAAAAAAGCTCAGACGATGTGAAAAATGTCAAGGTTCGTATAAAAATGGGGTGGGGGAGTCCATAAAATCTTCAACTTGATATGTTTAAGATCCAGCAGTGTGGTGATGGGCTTAATTTATGGCTAAGGTCAGAATATATGTATTTTTCTTATCCCTTTATATGCAACTCAACTTTTGGGGCTTTGATCCTTTATCAACTCAGAAATCTTTGCCTTGGAAGATTTGAATAGCCTTACAAAAATTCTCTTCGGCACATGCTATGACTTGATTTGCAGAAAGTTTTCAAAAGTTAAATCTATCATTTGTCTTTTCCTTTGTAAGGACACTGGAGGATATTATAGATATTATATACCTGGGGTGAGGAGGGGAAATAACAGCGCAATTTAACATTGGTTAATTCAAGTCACAGATGGTAGAAAAAAATGTTGTTATCTGAAAATCCTGGCTTTGCGGTTGTGCTTCAGAAACAGGTAGGGAGTAGTGAAGCTCCGACATTGGTAGTTCCCTGTGCTTCTGTGTGCCGGTTACAGGAATCTATCTAGAGGTTTTAGTTGGAGGAGATGTGAGTGAGTGCCTGGTGTGTTTTTCTCATTTCTCTGAGAAAAGCTGAAAAGCTCTGTTATCAGTGTTCCCATCTTTCTGACGCAGAATCCCAGGTGCAAAGAAAAAACAGCACTAGATATCCGCCGAGGTCTGCAAATTTTTCCGACATGTTACAATTTTAACAGAGCCGACTCTGATTCCGCATGCACACATACGCACTCACAGTCAGAAGATGAAACGCTCCCCATATGTTACATTAAGTCCCAGTGGTATGGGACATCCTAAGTAACCTTGATCTACAAAATCCACTTGGGCAGAAACACTAGCAAACTAGCCCTGCCGGCCTGGGGAGTGAGGCTGCCTCCCAAGAAGGACTCTGCCTCTCTTGCCTTACAAGCCGTTGCTCTGTTTCTGGAATCTTTTATTTTTGCCTTCTGGGTCACATCTAGTTACAGAAGGTGAATTATAGCCACTTCCTGTGGTCTCCGCAAAAGGGAAGGGACTAAGGTCAGAGGAAGGCCATTATTACAGAAAAGCGAGAAGGCTGCTCCGTCAGGTTATTGCAGGGTGGTGGAGGAAACCCATTACTGCTTTCTTCCAACCATTGGAAGAGGAAGAAGAAAACGACCCGGAAGTGACCAGTTCCTAGTGTCTTCTTATTCCCTGAATTTCTCCTCTTCCATCTGTGCCAGCCCAAAAGACATCAAGCTAAGGAACAGTTGAGTTGGTCAGTTAGGGTAATTCCCATTTCCTCCCTGGTCCTCTCAACCCCATCCCCAGGCCAGTTGGGAAATCCCCCACCCTATTTGGAGGGGGGTCCTCAGGGCCCCAGCCCATGACCTCATCGCAGGCAGCGTTGGGCTGGGGCGGCCGTTGGTTGTGTGGTGCCGGAGTGCACCCAGGGGACGGGTGCGGCCGAGTAATGCATAGCCTGGCACGACGTGACTGCTGGGGAGCGAAGTGCACACCATTTTCCATCATGGGTTTCCATGGAGGCTCACGGCTTTCTGGAAGCCAGACCCGCCAGGCCCCTCCTCTTGAGCCAGAGAGGGCCCCAAAGAGGACAAAAACAAAAAGGCTATTTAGGGTTGTGGATGGAACTGAAGGCTAGCTGACTCATCTGAGGCCTTGTCACTTGGGGGGTGAGGGAGGGGTCATCAAGAACCTAAACAGAACCTTGGAAAGGACAGGTCAGGATTGTCCCAGGAAGGACTCTGAGGAGAGGCCCAAGGTGACCTCAGGGAGGCTGAGGGAGAGACACAACATCTGCAGGATGGACGGAAGAGTTTAAACTAATGAACTGCAGTTTGACTGGCTTCAGGTGGGACCCAGA
>NW_006408774.1:3460347-3466439 GCF_000296735.1 Chrysochloris asiatica
AATTCTAACTCATGATAACCCCATGGGTATGGGAGTAGAACTGGGCTCCAATGGCTGCATTTTCAGAAGCACATCACTAGGTTTTCTTTCAAGATGAATCTGTGTGGACTCAAATCTCAACCTATTAGTTAACAGCCTACTTATGAACTGTTCACACCACTCACCTAAATCCTAATTGAGTACCCACTCTGTGCCACAGATCTTTGCATATTGCACTTGAGATAAAGACAGCCCAAACATACGCATCCACTACAGCCTAAACATCAGCTGCTGTGGTCAGCTACTGAGGAATTGATTAGGACTCAGGACGCCCACATATATGCAGAGTAGACCTAGTCCATCGGGTTTTCTTCTGTGGTGCCTCTGGGTGGGTTTGAACCTCCAGCCATTTGCATCACCCAGTCACCAAAGCATAAACTAGAATAGAAAATATGAAGAGAACACAGAAAGGGCTTTGTAAATCCATCTGCTGAATTTAAGAAGACCTCTCAGTGGAGGGGAAATGTTCTTTAATTCAGCAGATGGATTTACATTCAAATGGTTAACATGCTGACCTGCTAACCTAACAATTAGAGTTGTCCATTTAAAGTCCATAACAAGTCCATTTAAAGGCACCTCAGAAAAAGTCCTAGAAATTGTCTGAAAGTTGAGCCATCAGAAGTCTTGTGGCGCTTGGTTCTACTCTGACACACACTGAGACAGCATCCACTCGACGACAATAAGAACTTTAACAGCAACTGGAATTGGCAAGATTTAAACTAGAACTTGATAGACGTGTTAAATATCCTGAGAGGTTGAAAGGGTCAGAGGAAGGATCCACAGAGGGTATGCAAAGTCATGGATGGTTTAAGATCACAGCTTTATTAAGATCATAAACTAATATGAACTTCTTGTTTTTGCTGTAGTTAAGTGCCATCGAGTCAGTTCTAACCCATAGCAACCATGATTAGAGTTTCCAAGGAGCAGCTGGTGAGCTTGAATCCCCGACCTTGTGGTTCAAACCACCTTTGCAGTAGAACACATTAACCCACAGCACCACACCAGGACTCCAATATGAGTCTGAAGGTGGCTAGACTCTACTTCCCAATGTGAATTCCAAGGACCACCATTTGCACAGATTATAAAAGAAAAAATTAATATAAAATTGTCCCTGGTCAGATAAAATTGGGACTATGAAAAGTTGTGTGTGCCATCTTAGTCTAACTTTAAACCCCAGTTCCATTATTTAGTTTCGATTTAAACTTGGACCCATTCAAACATCAGTATCTTTTGTTAAGTGAGGACAACAATGATACACATGTTACAGGATTGTTCTGAGGACTAAGTTAGAGAACTCCCGTTAAAGACATACTATCCAATTGCCTGGGAGCACAGTGGCTCCACAGAATAAACATTAGACTGTGAACCACAAGGTCTACAGTTCGAGCCCACCTACTAGCTCCATGGGAGAGAGTGAGACTTTTTACTCCTGCAAAGATTTAAAAGCCTCAGAAACCCTAAGCAGGGTCACTCTGAGTCAGATCTGACTTGCTGGCACCTAACAACAACAAATCAAATTGGCTGGCATATAATGAGATTTCAATAAATATTAGCTATTTTTATGAGTCCCGGTGTGCGATAAAGCACAGAACTGTAAGGTCAGTTTGAACCGCAAGTTTGGTGGTTCAAACTCACCAACCACCCCTTAGAAACCCTACATGGGGTCAATATGAGTCAGAACTGATTAGACAACACTTAACAACAGCAACAACATTCTTATGAACTCTGGGTGCTATGCTGTAGGATCAGTACTAGACTTCAAACCACCTGGACAAACAAAAAGACATGTGCAAAATAAAGCAGTTTAAATATAAACACAAAAACCCAAGAGGAAGAGGGACAAAACATGTGACCCAAAAAGGCCAATTTGATTATTATGATGGAACATGAAATTTTACTTCCTGGAAACCAAATCCAGAGTCTTCTCAGTCTCAAAGTGACCCGCACACTCTCTGTGTGCTGGGGAAATGCCAGAGGGAAGAGAAGGAATCCCTTTCCTCCATATGACAGTTTTCTTTTCTGTAGTCCGTCAATCTCTCACAGGGCCTCCGATGTCGTACTCTGTCAACAGCTCCCTCAAATTGTGCTGAGAATATTGCTTTGTGGAGTAAGGCTGCAAGTCGTATAATGAAGGCAATGCATAGTTGAGGTTGTTGCTGGGATGTTGCTAAAGAAAACTGAAGTTCTTTGTCAGAAAACTTATTAGATGCAGGATCAAGCTAAAACTAGAAGACTTATGGGAAGAGGGTATTAGAGGAAGGAAAGAATGTAGCAGGGGAAGGAGGAGGGTAGGAAGGAAGAAAGGAAAATGTGAAAGGAAACCTGTCCTCCATAGAGTTTCAATGGCTGATTTTCCAGGCCTTTCGTCAGAGGCACTTCTGGTTGGAGTTGAATCCCCAATCTCTTGGTTAGCAGCTAAGTGCACTGTCAGTTGGCACCATGCATGGACTTTGCCCTAAAGAAACCCATCCACTTACCTTTCCCTGTTTCTTTTCCTGTGGTGCCACCACGGTCCTGAAGATGAGCCCACATCTCTGTCTCTGTTGACACCTTTTCAGTGAAAACCTAGTTCTTTATTTTCATCACTTTCTTCTAAACACAGACACTCAGTTATCACAACATCTTTGTTTTGTTTTAAGTTTGTTATGGGTCGGCCACAAGTGACGCCTACAACTGTCAGAGCTCTAGGCTGTGAGAACTCCAGATTAGCAGGGCTGTTGTGAAGCTGAACCGGAGACAGCTTAGCTGGACCATGCAGGTGAGAGTTAGAAAAACCAAAGCCCATGAAGGACATTCTCAGAACCTCGGTATGGCTGGTAGTGCTATGGGAAAAGTATCAGATTGTTAACCAAAATGTCAGCAGTTCAAACTCACTAGCCATTCCTCAGGAGAAAGACATGGTTGTATGTTCCCTTAAAGATTTAGCCTCAAAAACCCTATGGAAGAGCTTGACTATGTCCTATATGGTCACTCTGTGTAGAAATTGATTCATTGTCAGTTGGTTTGGAGATCTTGGTATACCAACCATGAAGTCCTGGTGTGATGCTGTAGGATAAGCATTGGCTTTCTAACTGTAAAGTCAGAGATTCATACCCACCAGTTGCTTTTTAGTAACCTGTACAGGGTCGCTATGGGTCGGACCCGACTCGATGGCACTTAACAACAACAACAACAATATAAAAAATGTTTTAAGTCCTCTTCACTTTCAACAAGCAAGCTTGTGTCATCTGCATATCGCAGGTTGTTAATGAGTCTGCCTCCAATCCTGATGCCACGTTTTTCTTCATAGAAGCCAGCTTCTCTGATTATTTGCTCAGCAAACAGGTTGAATAAGTATGGTGAAAGAATACAAACTTGTCACACACTTTTTTAAATTTTAAACCATTCAGTGTTCCCATGTTCTGTTCGAACAACTGCTTCTTGGTCCAGGTAAGACTCCTTATGAGTACAATTAAGTGTTCCAGCATACTCATACTTCGCAATGATGTCCATAGCTTGTCATGATCCACACAATCAAAAACCTTTGAGTAGTCAATAAAGCACAGGTAAACATCTTTGCTGAAAGTGAAGAGGACTTAAGACACTTACTGATGAAGATCAAAAAGCACAGCCTTCGGTATGGATTATATTTCAATGTAAAGAAAACAAAAATCCTTACCACTGGACCAATAAACATCATTTTTATCAACGGAGAAAAGATTGAAGTTGTCAAGGACTTCATTCTTCTTGGATCTACTATCAACACTCATGGAAGCAGCAGTTAAGAAATCAAACAACATATTGCATTAACCAAATGTGCTGCACAAAACCTTTTTAAAGCGTTGAAGAACAAAGATGTCAGCTTAAGGATATTTTCAATAACCTCATATGCATGCAAAAGATGGAGAGTGAATAAGAAAGACCATAGAAGAATTGATGCTTTTGAGTTATGGTGTTGGAAGAGAATATTGAAAGTGCCATGGCTGCCAAAAAAACCAACAGATTCGTTTTGGAAGTGTAGCCAGAGTGCTCCTTAGAGGTCAAGATGGCCAAACTTCGGCTCTCATACTTTGGACATATTGTCAGGAGGGACCAGTCACTGGAGAAAGATATCATGTTTGATAAGGTGGAGGATCAGAGAAAAAGAGGAAGACCCCCAGTGAGATGGATTGGCCAAGTGGCAGCATGATGGACTCAAGCATGGCAATGATTGTGAGGTTGGCCCAGGATCGGGCAGTGTTTAGTTCTGCTGTGCATAAGGTCGCTATGAGTTGGTACTGACTCGATGGCACCTAACAATAAGAACAACAATATTAAAAATATTAGAGATCTTGATTTTATCAGATCCACAAACAAAACAAATTGATAAAGCAGTCATAATATAAAATAGAAGTTCCAAGTTACTTCTTCAAGTTTTATCTTCTTCCAAAGTTGATTCTAATCAGTTAGCCTCTTTCCTGGATGCCTCTTCAAAAATTTCCACAAGATCTGGAACTCATAGGCTCACTATGAGTCAGAACCAACTTGATGGCACTTAACAGCAACAAGAAAAACTTTGGAGAAGGGAAAACTAATAGAAGACTTTAGATAATTTTATTTCTTTAAATTTTTCCTTGGGGAATTAATTCCTCACAAATTGGTGCCAATTAGTTAAGATTCTAGGCATTCCTTTGTGGGGGTTTGATTCCCTGCACCTCTTGGTCTTTCTGGAAACAGGTTTTCATGTTGTTGTGATATGCTGCTATGATACTCAACAGACTCCTCTTGTGGCACTGTGGGATAAGCACTAGAAGCTAACTGCAAGGTCGGCAGTTCAAACCCAGCAGCCTCTTCTTGAAAACCCTATGGGCTAGAACTAACTCGAAAACATTTAATAACAACAACAACATGATACTGAGCAGGTCTCAGTGGTGCTTCTAGAGTCAGATCAGGAAGAAAGGTCTAGAAATCTGCTTCCAAAATACCAGCCCATGAAGACCCCATGGGTACAACAGTCCAATGCAGAACTAAGCAAGGGAATGATGCAGAACCAGGAAGTGGTGTGTTCTGTTGTGCGTGGTGTTGCCATGATTTACAGACAGGCTGAATAGAAGCGAACAACAATTTAGGATTCTAAACGAAGGAGGCAGAAAAAGTATAAATGATATCTTTAATCAGAACAG
This sequence comes from Chrysochloris asiatica, assembly GCF_000296735.1. Taxonomy (NCBI): domain Eukaryota; kingdom Metazoa; phylum Chordata; class Mammalia; order Afrosoricida; family Chrysochloridae; genus Chrysochloris; species Chrysochloris asiatica. The sequence continues at coordinate 3,465,528 of NW_006408774.1, forward strand.
ACTGAGTTTGAATCCAGCTCTGCCTCTGTCCTGCCTTATGCCTTTTAACTTCTCCTCACCTCTATTCCCTAGCTGTAATAAAAAAAGGAAGAGAAAGGTAGTATCTATCTCATGACTATTATTGTGAGGATTCATGAGCTTGTGTGGCAATCAGTATATTGCAGTTAATATTACTATGGAGAATGCAAAGGCATTAGACTGTGTGAATGTTCTAACAGACTATAACACTAACAAGAATGGGAATTCCAGAATAATTGTGCTCATGAGGAACCTGTTCAGAGACAAAGAGGCAGTTGTTGGAATCGAACAAGGGAACAACGAATGGTTTAAAATCAGGACAGATGTGCTTTAGGGTTATGTTCTTTCACCATATTTATTCAACCTGTATGCTAAGCAGATAATCCAAGACATTTGATTATATGAAGAACATGGCATCGGGATTGGAGGAAGGCTCATTAACAAGCTGCGATATGCAGATGATACAACCTTGCTAGCTGGAATTGAAGAGGACTTAAAATACTTACTGATGAAAATCAAAGACTATAGCCTCCAATATTAATGGCACCTCAATGTAAAGAAAGTAAAAATCCTCACACCTGGACCAGTAAATAACATCAAGATAAATGGAGAAAAGATTGAAATTGTGAAAGACTTCACTTTGGTTTGGATCCACAATCAGCACTACTGGACCCAGTGGTCAAGAAATCAAACAACGTATTGTATTAGACAAATCTGCTGCAAAAGCTCTTTCAAATTGTTCATGATCAAAGATGTCAGTGTGAGAACTAAGATGAGCCTGACCCAAGCCATGGTTTTTTTCAACAGCCTCACATGCTTGTTGCTTGTGAAAAGCAATGAGGACTTAAAATACTGAAGAAGATTAAAGACCATAACCTTCATTGTGGGGTGAAC
>NW_006408774.1:3467034-3491665 GCF_000296735.1 Chrysochloris asiatica
TCAATTTGAGGACTACAGTACGTCTGACCCAAGCTGTGGTATGTTCAATAAGCCTCGTCTACATTTGAAAGTTGGACAACGAATAAGAAAGACCATAAAAGAATTGATGTATTTGAGTTATAGTGTTGGGGAAGAATATTAAAAGTAACATGGATTTCTGGAAGAACAAACAAATCTGTGTTGGAAGAAATACAGGTCAGAATGCTTCTTAGAAACAAGAATGGTAAGACATCATCTCTCCTACTTTGCACATTTTATCAAGAAGGACCAGTCCCTGGAGAAGGACATGATGCAGGAAAATCCCCCACAAGGTGGTTTGGCAGCATCAGCACAATGAAGACAGTACTATGTTCCATTCTGTTGTGCATAGGTTTACTATGAATCGGACCATTCAATGGCACCTAACAACAAGAAGCATATTTAAGCCAGCACCTGGGTGACACAAACAGTGAAGCATTTGGCTAGTAGCTGAGACGTTTTTGGTTGGAGCTCATGCAGAGATGTATCAGAAGAAAGGACTGACGATCCACTTATGAACGGTCACAGCTTTGCAAACCCTAGGAAGCACAGTTCTACTCTGATACATATGAGATTGCAATGAGCCGGAATTAACCCAACAGGAAGTGAAACCTACAAGCATACTTGAACCCAAAACATGCATCTACGTTACCTAGTGTACTAACAACTTAATTTTTCAAAAATAACTTTTTTATACTAAAACAGCAGTTTTCCTCTTGGTAGTATCTAATTTATCAGAGTACCTTAGACAATTGTCCCCTTGGTTTGATCTCTTGCTATTTGCTTCATTTTGACTGCCATTTAGTAAATTTCCTGCTTGGTGTCAAATATTTATTTCTGGTGTATGTTATTGAGTCAATCCTGACTCTGTGTAGAACTGTCCCATAGGATTTCTTATACTGAAATCTTTGTGGGAGCAGATGACCAGGACTTTTCTCCTACAGAGCCACTGCTGGATTTGAACCACTGACCTTTCAGTTAACAAACACTTAACCATTGTATCATGAGAGCTCCTTCAAATATGCTTTACCAAACCAAGTCCAAGCCTCTGCCAGCAAGTTGAGTTCAACTCATAGCAACCCTGTAAGACACAGTAGAACTGCCCAAAGTGTTTCGAAGGTTATGATCTTTGTAGAAGACAGCCACATCTTTCTACCACGGAATGCCTGGTGTGTTGGCACTTCAGACCTTTCAGTTAGCAGCAGATCATCTTAATATTGCGCTACCAGGGTTGCTTCAAGTTTCCTGTAATCCTCACCAAACCCTGCAAAGTGACTGCCTCCCGTTTTGCAGATGGGTGAATGTAACAGATCAGGAAATGGACTTCAGAGAGATTCGCTCATTTCCCAGTCTGTCGGTGGCACAAACAGGGTTCTGTGTGTAAGTGGCAGAACAGTTCTATCTGACCCCAATATTCACACTCTTTTCACTGAGAACTTCGCATCTAGAGAAAGTAAAGTCCAAATCAAACTCTACCCCTGGAGAGCAGCATGCTTTCTTTGAAACCTGAAAAATAAAAAATAAAAAAATAAAAAAACATAGCCTTGAGGAATAATCTCCCAACACTGTGGCTTTAGGTGACAGCCAACAAGAATGAAAAGTGAACTACAACAAAGTGAGCAGCAGGAAGACCTGAGAAAGGGGCAAAGGGCTGCAAAGAGGAGTGTGAGGTGCCCTTGCCTTGGTTGCCATGGAAACCCCGGAAGGAGATGGAAGAAATCTAGACTCTGCAGGGCCTGTAACTGTTATTGTTGTTCGTTGCTATGAATCCATTTTGACTCATTGCAACTCCATGTGTGCAGGGTACAACTGTGCTCCTTAGAGTTCAAAGCTGTGACCTTCTTAAAGCTGATTTCCAGGTCTGTCTTCCAAGGCCCCTCTAAGTGGGTTCAAACTGCCAACCTGTCCAATAGACACAAGCAGGTCATTGAGCCATCTAGAGATTTCTCCGTAACTGAAAATAATCTCAACATTTCACACCATGATTTGCATAGCTCTGGCTGTTTTCAACAATTATTCTTCTTCACTCCATTCCCCTATCCTGGGGATATCATCCTTGTTGACATCTGCTTGACAAATCATCCAATCTAGGCCAACTCATTTGGCGTCCTCTGTTGCTGACACTGAATCTCCACATCCCTTGAGTACTCCATAAAACTGATTAGTATCTATTTGCAAACAAAAATTTTCTCCTAATGGATCCAGATGTGTATGGTCCAGTTGTTAGTTACCATGGAGATGATCTGACTAATGGAGATCCTAGATGAATCCATGTGTTATGAATAGAACTTCTCCAAAGAGTTTTCATGAATGGATTTATACCATCAACTTTTCAGCTAGTTGTTATTACTATGGCTCAGTGCCATTGAGTTAGTACCAACTCATAGGACCACATGCACCACAGATTGAAACACTGCCTGGTCCTGTGTCATCCTCACAGTGCGGTCACTGTGCCAATCCATAATGTTGGGGGTCCTCCTATTTTTGGTGGATCCTCCACTTGACCAAGCACAGTGTCCTTCTCCAGGAGCTGGTCCCTCCTGATAATATGTCTAATGTATAAGAGACAAAGTCTCACCATCCTGGCTTCTAAGATGCATTCTGACTGTACTTCTTCCAACACAGATTTGTTTGTTCTTCTAGCAGTCCATGGAACTTTTAATATTCTTCTACGACACCATAACTCAAATGCCTCAATTCTTCTACTGTCTTTACTCTTAATTTTTCAACCGTCACAAACTTATGAGGCTGTTGAAAATACCATGATTTGCATCAGGCCTCAAACTGTTATCTTTGCTCTTGTGCAGTAGATTTGACTATTGCAATACGTCATTTATTTCTTGACTGCTGTTTCCATGAGTTTTGATGGTTGTTCTGAGCAAATGAAATCTTTGCCAACTTCAGCCTTTTCACCATTGATCATGATGGTATTTGTTGTCCTGGTTGTGAGCATTTTTGTTTTCTTGACATTAAGGTGCAATCTATACTGAAGGCTGTAGTCTTAGATTTTCATCAGTATTTGAATTCCTTTTCTCTTCCACCAAACAAGGTTGTATCCTCTGCATATTGCAAATTGTTAGAGTCTTTGGCTTTCCTGGTACCACGTTCTTCATATAATCTAGCTTCTCAGATTATATGCTCTGCATACAGATTCAATAAGTATGGTGAAACAATACAGCCCTGGTGCACACATTTCCTGATTTTAAACCATTCAGTATCCCCTTGTTCTGGTCTCATGACTGCCTCTTTGTCTATGTACAGGTTCCTCATGAGCACATTAAGTGTTCTGGAATACACATTCTTTGCAATGCTATCCATAGCTTGTCAAGATCCACACAGTCAAAAGTGTTTACATAGTCTATAAAGCACAAGTAAACAGCTTTCTAGTATTCTAGATTTTCAGCCAATAGCCATCTGATATTAGCAATGATATCCTTCATTTGATATCCTCTTTTGAATCTGGCTTGAATTTCTGGCAGTTCCGTGTTGATACACTGTTACAACTGTGCTTTTGAATTATCATCAGCAAAATTTTGCTTGCATGGGATATTAATAATATTGTCAGATGATTTCCATATTCTGTCAGATCACCTTCCTTGGAATGGGTACTAATATGGGTATCTTCCAATCAGTTGGCCAGGTAGCTGTCTTCCAAATTTCTTGGCATAGATGAGTGAGTGCCTCCAGTGCTACATCAATTTGTTGAAAGATTTCCATTTTTATCCCATCAGTTCTTGGAGCCGTGTTTGTCACCAATGTCTTCAGTGCAGTTTGAACTTCATCCTTCAGTATCATCATCTCTTGATCACATGCTACCTCAAATGTTTGACCATCAACCAATTCTTTTTGGTACAGTGACTGTATATGCCTTCCATCTTTTCTTAATGCTTTCTCCATCTTTCGATAGTTTGGACACGGAACCCTTCAATATTTCAAGTCGAGGCTTGAATTTTTTTTTCTTCAGTTCTTTCTACTTGAGAAATGCTGAGTGTGTTCTTCCCTTTTGGTTTTCTAACTCCGGGTCTTTGCATATTTCATTATAATACTTGGCTTTATCTTCTCATGGTGCCCCTTGAAATTTTCTGTTTAGCACTTATACTGCCATATATTTATATATAACTTTTTATTATGAATTGAGTGAAAGTCTACAGACAAGATTATCAGCTTGACATTGAACAAATCATACACCTTGCTTCATTTCAATGATTACAATCCTTTCCCTACAACAATAGTCATTCTACTTCCTTCCTGTGGTTCCTCATTTACATTTTATATTCCACAAATTAACAAAGCAAAAATATTTGATGCACACATACAAAATAATACTCCCTTATTTCTTCCCATTTGCTTTAGCATCTCTACATTAGAGAGAAAATTTCAGAGTCTCTTCTAACATCCATTTTAGGTTTTTCTTTCTTTCCGTCTTAAAGACATTTTGTTTTCTTTCTTAGGATGTTCTTGAGTTCAACCCACAACTTTTCTGGTCTTCGGTCATTATGTCTAATGCATCAAATCTGTTCTTGAGATGGTCTCTAAATTCAGGTGACATATGTTCAAGGTCATATTTGACTTTCATGGGTTTGCTTTAATTTCCTTCAGCTTCAGCCTGAACTTGCTTATGAGCAATTGATGACTGTTCCACAGGTAGAATCTGGCTTTGTTTTGACTGATAATATTGAGCATTTCCAGTGTCTCTTCCCACAGATGTAGTCAGTTTGATTCCTGTGTAGTCCATCTGGTGAGGTCCATGTAAATTTTTATATTGTTTGAAAAAGGTATTTACAATAAATAAGTCATTGGTATTGCAATATTCTATCAGGCAATCGCCAACATAATTTGTATCTTTAAGTTTTCCAACTACATATCGTTTCTTTTTGTCTCCAACCTTTGCATTTCAATCACCAGTAGTTATCACTGCATCTTGATTGCATGTTTGATCCATTTCAGATTGAGAAAGTTGGTAGAGTTCTTCGATTTCATCAGCACTGGCTTTTACGGTTGGTGTATAAATCTGAATCATAGCATTATGTATTTGAGTTATGGTGTTGGAGAAGAATATTAAAAGTATCATGCATTACCAGAAGCACAAGCAAATCTATGTTGGAAGAAGTCCAGCCAGAATGCTCCTTAGAAACCAAGATAGCCAGACTTTGTCTCTTCTACTTTGGGTAGCATAGTGGTTACGAATCGGGCTGCAAACTACAAGGTCAGCAGTTCGAAACTACCAGCTGCTCCGTGGGAGAAAGATGAGGCTTTCTGCTCCCGTAAAGATTTACAGCCTCGGAAACCCTGTATAGGGTTGCTATGGGTCGGGACCAACTTGAGGGCACTTAACAACAACAACAACAACAACTTTGGGCATATTATCAGGAGGAACTGGTCCCTGGAGAAGGTCAGCATACTTGTAAAGGAGAGGATCAGAGAAAAGGAAGATCCCCAATGAGACAGATTGCCACAGGTGTAGCAGCAACGGTCTCAAGTGTACCAATGGTTGTGAGGTGGCACAGGACTGGGCAGTGTTTCATTCTTTTGTGCGTAAGGTCAGAAGCAACTTGACAGCACCTAATTATAACAACAACAACTGGTCTTCCCTGTTGTTGTTGTTAAGTGCTGTTGGGTCGATTCTGACCCATAGCGATGCTATATAGGGTTTCCAAGGAGCTGCTGGTGAGCTTGAACCGCTGACCATGCAGTTCAAACAACTTTGTAGTCTGATGCCTTAGCCCACAGCGCCACATGAGGTCTTCCCTGTAGGCATATGGATGTTATCTTATCACAGGCAGCATTATACTTAAAGATTCATCCTGAAATGTCATTTTTTATGGTGGATACTACTTCATTCCTCTTGAATTTTTCATTCCCAGCATAGTAAACAATGTAACTGTCTCATTCAAAATGGTAAATACCAGTCCATTTCAGCTCACTAATGCTTAAGAAATTGATCTTTATGCATTCCATCTCCTTTTTGGCAATTCCAATTTTCCTAGATTCATATTTCGTACATTCCATGTTCCCATTACTAATGGATGTTTGCAGCTGTTTCTACTCAATTTGAGTTGTGCACCAACAGCAAATGAAGGCCTCCAAAGCTTATTCTATATGCCACTTAACAGTTAACTCCACTTTGAGGGACAGTTGTTCCCCAGTCATATTCTGAGGACCTTCCAACCTGAAGGGCTCATGTTTGGGCACTGTATCTGACAATATTATGGTGCTGTTCATAATGTTTTCATCTTCTGGCGCTGTATCTCACAAATGTGCTGCTACTATTGGTAAGTTTTTCAGTGGCTAAACATCCAGAAGTAGTCTAGCTTTTCTTTGTCATCTGTCTGGAAGCTCTGTTGAAATCTATCCACCATGGTGAGTCTGCTGGTATTTAAAATGCTGGTGGCATAGCTTCGAACATCACAGCAACACACAAGCCACCACAATACGACAAACTGACAGACAAGTGATGGCTCAGATCGTAGTCAAGTGCTTAACCATTTATGCTATTCTGAGACTCCGTATGGCCCAGAGGGCTGCTTTAATTCCTGGAATGTCAGCTTAGAGGAGACGGAAATCTAATTAAAATATTAGTTTCAAATAGCTGTATAATCTGTGTCGACGAGATGGTTCCCATTTGGTCTGGAGTCTGGACTTGTTCGTCTCAGCTATCATTGGCACTGGGACAGGGGCGTGAGCAAGCTAGTGCTTTCCCTTCCAACGAAAAGACCTCAAGTCCTGGAAATGACTAATGCAATATCCACATAAAATTATCTGTGACATTCATGTTGCCTTTAAAATACATATATATATATATTTAAATTTAATATTTGACAGAAACTGCCCAGGAAGGTTATCCCAGGACGAGTTTTAGAGTCTTTGAGAGGAAAATCGGGTAACACTCTGATGGAGTCGTTGTTTAGTTTGGACAGATAAACTGCCAACATGTTCATAAAAGGGTGAACCAGCTGAGAAGTTTTCTTTCACGTTTTCTTCAAAAGACAGTCTGACAAAGATTTGATAGAAACTATGTGATACTTACATGAAATGCTAGCTCCTCGAACACAGCTATGTCTCCATCTCAGTTGGTCCAGCGAATTTGTAATGATGTATATGTTGTTTGTTATTGTTAAGTGTTATCCAGTTGGTTCCAACTGATAGTGATTTTCAAGGAGTGGCTGGTGAGTTTGAACCGCTGACCTTGTGGTTCAAACTGATCTTTCAGTTCAGTGTTTATCCCACAGTACCACACCAGGACTCCAGTGATGTGTATATGTTTCCTTAAATTCTTCTACTCTTCCTCTGGAAAAAGGAGAGGAATAGCATTTGAGTGCCCAGTGTGTGTCTGAATTTGTACCCTAGGGTCTAACCAGATGCTAGACAAACATTCTCTCACTTAAATCTTTCAATTACCCCGTTAGATTGGGATGATTCTCATTCTATGAAGAAAGAAATGAAGGAAGTGATGGTTCAGTGGTAGAGGTCTCACCTTCCACACAGAGGCACAGGTTGGATTCCCAGGTACTCGCATTGCAGCCACCAAACATCTGTAAGTGGAGGCCTGTGTATCACTTGATACTGAATAAATTTCACTGGAGCTTCTAGGCTAAGATGAATTTGGAAGAAAGGGCTGAAGATCTACTTCTGAAAATCAGCCAACGAAAATACTGTGAGCCATAACTGTTTGATCTATAAGTGATTACGGGGAGACATTTTGTTCTACTGTGCATGGGGTCTCCATGAGTCAGGGGCTGACCTGATGACACCTAAAACAACAACAACCAAGAAAGAAACAGGTTGAGGAAGATAAAGAAGTGAACAAACAACATGTAGAGAGTAGAGGGGAGTAAGAAGTTGATGAAGAGATTGAAACTAACACTTCTCCAAAATGTGCTTCAATCAATGAATGCATAAATCTTGCTGTTGTTAGATGTGGTAGTCAGTTCCAACTCACAGCCATCCTATGTAAAACAGAATGAAACACTGGTTGGTCCTGTGCCATCCTCATAAGTATTGTTATGTTTAAACCCATTTTTTCATCCATTGCCAATCCATTTTACTGAGGGTCTTCCTCTTTTTCGCTGACCCTCTATTTTATCAAGCGTGATGTTGTTGTTAAGTTCTGTCAAATCAGATCCAATTCATAGTGACCCTGTATAAGGTTTCCAAGGAGCATCTGGTAAGTTTGAGCCACCAACCTTGTGGTTCAAATCTACCTTCTGGTTGAGTGCTTGTCCTACAGTGCCACACCATGCATGATGTTCAGAGTCAAAAACAACAAAAAATTGGATACATTACATAATGAATCTATAGGTTCTGTACCCAGACTAAGCCTTGGAAATGAGAAGACTGTATTTTATGTGAGCATAAAGCTTCAGTGAAGACAATGCATATCCCTTATTTATGGATCTCCATGAAGAACTACTGTCACCCTCTCCTTGTGTCCTCTAGGCAGTTTCTGAGTGGCTCTTCAGTGCAATGCTTTGTTTATCATGCCACAAGAACCGGGGCAAGTTAGCAATAGTGGTGAAGGTAGCTGGGAACAGCTGCTTTTGTAGAACACTTATTGTATGCAGTTAATCCTCATCAGAACCCACTTCCCAGGTGAGAAAACTGCGGCTCAGTGGTGTCAAACCTCAGAGGAGAAGAAGTCGGGCAACGTCTTGAAGGAATAAGAGAACCACATTCACTCAAGAATAGGGAAGGGAAAAGTTGCACATGGAGTACTGGTAGAAGGCTAAGTAGATCCATATGGTCAGAAAAGAATGTTTGGGATGCAACGTAGTAAAGTAAAGGTTAGATCAAGGTTGAATAAAGTCCAATCAGTGAAGGACTTGGAATTCCAGAATTAATTTGACTTAATTCTGATTAAAGTGGGGATTCTTCAAAGATTTTGAGCGAGGCAGAGACATATGGGCAGCAGAGTTTTAGAATGATGAAGTTGGCCATTGGGGTATAGAGAAGAAGTGGAAATGGGGAGGCCAGATGGTGAACTTTCTTCCCAGAAATTCCATGAGACTCTCAAGGCCTCAGCTGTTCTGAGGCTTGGATTTGCATGTCATCTGAGCAGTACTGCATTGTGCCCTGGGTGCCTGAAAATTGCTGAGATGAAGCAGCCCTCTCTGGCTGATTGTGCTCCGTCTAATGTGGCTTCACGGTGAATGGTCTAAATCCCTGTGGCCTTTGATGTGGAAAAGTCATCCTGACAATAAATTCCAGGAACTTTTCCAAGGATAGCACACGTTAAAGAAGGAGGCCCCGCACTGCACACGTGTTGATGTGAGGAAGCAGAGAGGCAGTGATAAAGGACAAATCACAGTGGAGAAAAGAAAATGTGCTTGCCTCTTAGAGAGCGTTTTCTCCCCCAGTGTTGTAGGACATCAATTGAAATGATGAGCACCAAAGCTGAAAGGAATCCTGGTGTGGCACTGCAGGATAAGCACTGAACTGCAAGGTCATCTTGAATAAGATTGATGGTTCAAACTCATCAGTTGCTCCTCTGAAACCCTAAACAGGGTTGCTGTGAGTTGGAACCGACTAAATGGCACTTAATAACAACAAACAAAACTGAAATGTCAGGATGTGAAGGGAGAGCGCACTGACTTTTGTGAATAATAAAGCTTTTTCACAGAGATGCAGACATCTTTTTACCCCTAATTACTGCATCATTTGTGTCTTGCTTTTTATTGGCGCAACCTCCAGAGGTCAATACATGGGGACTATCCTAGCTGGACCATTGCTTTTGTGGGTAGTGGTTATGGTCATGTGCCGTGGAGTTGGTTCCAACTCATAGCGACCCTGTACAGGGTTTCCAATGTTGTAAATCTTTACGGGAGCAGAAAGCCTCATCTTTCTCCCACATAACAGCTGGTAGTTTCAAACTGCTGACCTTAAGGTTCACAGTCCAATTTGTAACCCCTATGCTACCAGAACTCCTTATGGGATAATGGGTTGAAAAAACTCATGGCAGGGTAACTAGGTTTGAATCTCATTTCCATGATCTTGAGCAAGTTCATTCAGCTGTAGACTATATATGAAGATAGAATGAAATAATATACATATGACAGTATCTTACACTAAGTAAGGAGTGGACTTTGTTGGTCATAAATTTGTACTTACAGGGCCAAGCAGAAAATGCAAATGAATGCAGGGGAAGGAATGGGGCCCTCAGAAACTAGAGCCCAATTCCCTATCCATAAAGGACACCAGTTGCCTGGCCCCACCCACTGGTTTCTACAATGGAAGCCAGAAACAGGCATGTTTAGGTGAAATTCCCTAACTTTTAAATAGTAGCAACAAATTCAGATGATTTTTAAAACTTTAAACAATGCCTAAACCCAAGCCCAAGGAGCTCTGGTAGCATAGCGGTTACGAATCGGGCTGCTAACCTCAAGGTTCGAAACTACCAGTGGTTCCGCAGGAGAAAGATGAGGTGTTCTGCTCCTGTAAAGATTTACAGCCTCGGAAACCCTTTGTAGGGTCACTATGAGTCAGAACTGACTTCACAGTACTTAATAACAACAAACCCAAGCCCATTGCTATCGGGTCAGTTCCAACTCATGGCAACCCTACATGACAGAGCAGACGTGCCTCATAGGGTTTCCGAGACTGTAAATCTTCACAGGAGCAGACTGCCACATCTTTCTCCCATGAAGTGGTTGGTGAGTTTGAATTACCAACTTTTCAATTAAAAACAAATCTCCTTAACACTGCCACCAAGCTTCCTTCCAAACAGTACAGTAGATCAAAATGGGCTGTTAACTTGCAGACAAGAACAGGCAGTTTACAAATTGCCATGCTCAGTAAATTGCCAGAGACCTGTGTTTGAATCCCCATTCTGCCACTTACCAGTGAGGTGTCTGAAAAGGAGTTCCACACCTTCTCTAAGGCTGACTTTTCTCCTTAAAGAAATCTGGATACTACCACAATGCATTGAGTTGTTGTTGGGTTTAGCTGATATCAAGTGTTTGGTTAGAGTTGGGGGGCTATGAGAACGACTCCTGTGCTGGGTATTGACCCTTTCATTGCTGGGCTGCAAGGAAGTAGGGTCCAAGGGAAAAACTACAGTGATGTTGGAAGATTGGCTTGACAGCCTTTACCAACGTTCCTGAACCAGTTCCCAGCCCTCAGTCATGGTCAATAAATAGCAATAGTGGTTTTTTAAGAAGGAATTCAGTTTAGAAAATTAGTTTTCTGTACCCTGTTATCACCACCCATACAGAATTTTTTTTCAAGGCATTTGGAGCTGTGCTGTGTGTCAGACAGATAGAGAGGTAGATAGGTAGGTAGGTAGGTAGGTAGACAGGTAGATAAAGAGAGAGATATAGGATAGATAGATAGATAGATAGATAGATAGATAGATAGATAGATAGACAGATACTGTTGTTATTAAGTTCCGTTGAGTCCATCCCAACTCTTAGTGACCCTGGAGGATAGGGTTTCTGAGGAGAGGCTGGTGAGTTTGAACCACTGACCGTGCAGTCCAGTGCTTATCCTATAGTGCCACACCAGTATTCTAGACAGATGCATAGAGAAAGTCAAATAGCTGCCATTGAGTAGACTCCAAGTCATGGTAACTTTATGTACAACAGATTAGAGTATTGCCCAATTTTGCACCATCCTCATGATCATCGGGATATTTGAATTCACTGTTGTGGATCTTGTGGCAATCCATCTCACTGAGAATCTCCCTTACCCTCACTGGCCCTCTGCTTCACCAAACCTGATATCCTCCTCCAGTAATCAAACCTTTTGGATGATATATCCAAAACAAGAGACTTGGACAAATGTATGCAATTTACAAAAGTAAAGTGGATCACCAGGACTTTCTTCTTAGTCTACTTTAGTCTAGAAGCTCTGCTGAAACCCACCAACTGTGGGTGACCCTCCTAATAGTTCAAATACTGGTGGCATATCTTCCAGCGTGACAGAAACATGAAACCCACCAGAGTACAAAAAGCTGATAGATAGTGTGTTAAGAGAACTAAAATATAAGAAAGACACAGTTTCCAACTACTAGGGAATACATAACATTTAAATGACCCACCACAGGACAAGACAATTTCTAATTTTCTTCAGAAAGGTACAGAGGTGACTAATACAAGCAAGAAGTGTGGAGGGAAAGGGGAAAAATAGGGGCACAGAATTTAGGTCAGGCTCTGGAGACCTTTTACTTACAAGAAATAAAAGGAAAGGAAGTGAGCAGAGATCAAAGGGACTTACTACCCCCAAGAAAGAAGAGTCCAGAGTAGAATGCATGCATCCATTGCACATTGGATCCCTGCACTACACTCCCTCCACTCAAAACTAGCATTTGTAGTTTTCTGTCTTTTTGAACATTGCTATTATTGTTGGAAGGAGTGTTGTGGCTCTTTAAAATAAGCACTGAACTGTGAACCACAAGGTTGGCAGTTTGAGCCCATCCACCACTCCTCAGGAGAAAGATGAGGTTTTCTGCTCCTACAAAGATTTATAGCCTCAGAAACTTTATGCAGGGCTCTATGAGTCAGAACTGACTCAACGACACTTAACAACAGCAATAACAAGTGGAGAGAAGTGGACAGGGTCAGCTTCATGGACATGTGACCCGTGCAGCCACACAGATCCCTCACAAGGACAAGGAGCCTCATACTTGGCATTTAATGCTCTGTGGTCACTTGTCTTGAAATTTTAAAGAATTCATGTTTTATGAGTGAAATATATTGGGACAATGGAGCCTGCACTGGGAGGTTGGAGCTTCAACAAAAACTTGACCCTTCTTCCTGTTGCCTCCTGTCTCCTCTGGAGAGGGTCTCAGTCATAAGCTTATTTGGTCCTGTGAGTGTCCACTACCACTCTCCATCCCCATGGGAGGCCTGGACACAGTCAAAAATAAAAAGAGAGAACGACCATAGAGGAAAGCTATTCCCTATTTTCAAATAAAGGGTCCGGTATTTGCATTTTGTATTGGGTCCCATAAATGATGCTGCCCTGTAAGTGAGACTGGAGGGGAATAACTCTCTGAGATTCTGATGGGTAGAGATGGAAGACAGATTAATCCAGCAAAGGCACCCCGATGGATAGGTTTCAGTGACGCTTCCAGAGTAGTCTGGACAGAAAGAAGGACTTGGAGTTCTATTTCCAACAACTGGCCAATAAAAACCTTATGGATAGCACCATAACATGCCCAATATAGTGGAAGGTTCGTCCCTCCAATTGGAAGGTATTCAACGCAGAGTAGAGTCAACCTTAATGACATGGATGGAGTAAAACCTTCAAGATTTGCATTCCTCATTTGCTACTGATGCATCACTCAGAATGAGAATAGCCTCAAACATCCATTAGTCTTAGTCAAGGGTCACTGAAGAAGAACAATTTCAATCAGATGGACTGACACAGTGATTACAACAATGAGCTCATAACAGCACCTGGAAGGATGTTTCAGAAAAAAGTCAAGCTTTGGTTTTGTGATACCATGTGGTCACCGTGAGTCAGAGACCGCTCAATAACTACTGATAGTTTGGATGACATCATTTTACCTTGTGTGGAAGTCCCTAGATCTTTGTAGGATATTTGACATCCCAGGTTCACTAAAGGTGTTAACATAAAATGTCCCCTTTTGTTCTCAAATGTCTACAAGGAACATGGCACTACATTCCCACACCCACATCAAAAACCAGTAAGGTGGAGAAAAATCATGATAGACAAAGGAAAATGTTATTGTGAGAAGTGGGAATCTTTGAGCTGTCAATCAAACCTCCCCAAACCACAGGTTCCTCTCTGTTAACCTCCTGTGAGAATCTGTAGTACTTCCTTTAAAAGTCCTAATGAGAAATGCAGCCTCTGTCTTGTAACATTAGTGACTGGTTTCCAGTTCCTGAGCTTTGGGACTAGGGCAGGTGACCGGCCTGTAAGAGGAGCTCTGGTGACACAGTGGTAAAATGCACAACCGGTAACTAAAATGTTGGCAGTTCAAACCCACCCAGGTAGAAAGACTTTGTTACCTGCTTCCAATCTAGAAAACCCTGTGGAGATAGTTCTACTCTGTCACATGGGTCGCTATGAGTTGGAAACCAACTAAGTGGCACCTTACAACAACATGGGAAAAGGTAATCCATCAATTTTTTCCTTTAAGTTTTTATTGTGAGTTGAATGAAGGTGTACAGAGAAACTCATCAGTTTTATAATAACCAAATCATATACTTGGTTTCATCTCTGATTGTAATCCCTTGGATGTAACAGCAGTCATTCCACTTTCTGCCTGTGGCTTTTATTTCCATTCCACCTTCCTTCCCATCCCTTCTCAACATTGTCCTTTGGTCTTAAATGTTCACCTTTGATCTTGAATGGTTGACTAGTCCATGGTGAACATATCTTACATATCACTGTTCCCTCTATTAATTGCTTGCCTGAAAATTGGGCCACAAGGGTGAGTGAGTTCCTTTCTAGACCTGAAGGGTGATCAAGGGGCATAGTCTCAGGATCCTCCAGTCTCTCTATGACAAATCAGCCTGATCTACTTCATAATTTTGAATTTTATTCCACAATTCTTCCCACTCTATTCAAGACCTTCTAATGTGATCCATTTTAGAGCCTCTGATGTGGTAGATGGGCACCATCTAGTTCCTAGGGTCTTAGAGTCATGGTAACTGATATCTTCATCTTCCATATCCATCAGTATTTTTAAAACACATTATCTAAAATTCAACCATGCACTTAGATACCAAATGTAACATTTGCACTTAAACTCAGCCTGGCTAGGTTCCAATCAAGTCATATCAGTTAGCTCTATATCAAGTCCTACAGCAATAACTAGACAAGAGAGAAACTCAAGGGGTCCTGAGTGGAGCAGACAGTTAATACACTCAGTTGCTAAACAAAAGGCTGAAAGTACCCAGATGTACATCACAAGAAAGGCCTAATGATCTACTTCTGAAAATCAGCCATTGAACACTCTATGGAGCACAGTTCTACTCTGAAAACAAGGGATCTTCATGAGTAAGAATTGACTCTATGGCAACTGGTTGACAGGACATTCTGATGTCAAGAAAATAGTTACATTATAACATTGCGTTCTTCTTGTTGTTGAAAGGATACCCATTACTGTTGAAAGGATATCATAGTGACACTGCAGGATAGAGTAGAACTGCCCCACGGTGTTCCCATGGCTGTAATCTTTATGAAAGCCAACTGTCAAGCCAACAAGAGCCTTTACATGGAATTATTCTTGAGACATCTTTCTAAAATACTACATATTATTACTGGTGTTAATTGTTGTTGAGTTGGTTCTGATCCATAGCGACCCTGCATAGGGTTTCTGAGGAGAAACTGGTGAGTCTGAACCGCTGACCTATGGTTGAGTACTTATCCGACAGTAACATACCAGGATTCTACTAAATATTACATAAGCAGTTTGCATATCTTAACATTAAATTGACAGAATATCTTCCTCTTATTAAAGAAAATTTTCTTTCTATAACTTCTATGAACCGATTCTTGGGGGGTGTTTAGAAATGGCACCAATAAGGTCCACTTGTCTCCTGTATAGCTTTTAAATATTGGAAGACTTTATCCATTTTCTTTGTCAAGATGTTAATTGCCAACATTCACTGTCCCCAGTCCCTCTATTCCTCACAATTCCCACAATCTCGCCGTTTTTGTCACTTTTTTTCAGACATGATCATCTGTGCAAAATTAACTGTCATTTCCTGCCTAAGCTTGAGAATAAAATGAAGACCCGCAAACCCTGCTACTTTGCAACAACCTTGCCATTCAAACTGACCTTGCAGTCTTATTGCTTATCCTACAGTGCCACACCAAGACACCCCTACATTTTATAATCAGCAATGGAATATCCTCAAAAATGTGGCACTAAACCATCTTTTGCAATGCACTCTCTATTCAACTGGATTTAATAATTCATTGTAACGGTCACACAGAACTCAGTCACCATGCTCAGTTAATGGAGTTTATTAGGAAAGTTAGCAAGTCAGAAAATCTCAGGACACAGTTCTTCCAGTCAAGATAGTCTCTCCTCAGTCATGCCCATAGACAAGCCTCTCTGCCTTGGAAATATTACAAAGCTCTTTTAGAGTTGCTGATAAATGCTCAGAGGGCACACCACTCCATTATAATCCTTAGCCTGAAGGCATTCTGATCTCGCTCTGTGAATCAGCAATCCTATCTTCCCCAATTAAATGCCTGCAGGCAACACACACTGCACACAAACCTCTTGCCCAAAGTCACTCACTCTTACTGCCCAATGGACTGCAAAGCCCACTGCTCTGTCTCCTGCTCTAGCTCTTGATTCTGTCGCTGCTGTTCCTCCTGTGTCACTCCTCCTGTGTCAAAGGTTTCTGTCCTTGGGTCAAGGAGGTTCAATGAGCAGGGATCTCAAGGTTGAAAGTACACATCCACTCCTGGCTCATCTTTGACAGTAGCGAGATTTGGGTTGACCCAAATTACACAGCTAATAAAATATCAAAATTATCCCAGGTTGTCTGTCCCCAAAGCCCAACCTATCATGCTACATCAGAATGAAAAACTGGGAGCATTAAGGTACTATGTTTCCAATTCTTTATATGTAATATTTAATGCTGGTATAGGTGAATTCATCACTTCTGCTACTGACAGCATTAATTGGCGGTAGAGGGACCATGAACTGTGTTTCCTTCCATTGCCATATATACAAAAGATCCAAATGATTCCAGAAAAGTGTATTTCCCTTTGGAGAGGAATGGCCCAGGACATTTGGAGTATTATTTTCACTAAAATTTAAAGCTCAGTTTGCAAACACATGCCCTTGGTATTCAGATTTCACTAATACGGTCTACTCTGACTTCTCCATCTCCTTCATTAAAAGAATTTAATATTGAATTTCAAAACCCAAATGACATAAGTACATTCCAGATGTGTTTCCAAATCCCCAAATATCACATTAGAATAAGTAAAGTCATTGTTATATAGGAGTAGATGGTTACAATTTAATTTACTGAAAAGCTAAAGGGATCTTTAGGCAAAGCTTTAGCCCTCTTCTACCAGGGAAACACAAGAACCCTTTTGAGTTTCTAAAGAATCTAAATCCTAAGGATTGGCAGCCCAGTTGACATATGTTTTTTCTGCTTTGTTTCTCTCCATGAAAGAGAAAATAGCACTGTGGTGAAGTGCAGGATCCCAGAGCAAGGCTGCCTCGGTCCCCACCCAACCTGGATGACTTTCATCAAGTCATGTAACCTCTCTATTCCTCAGTTTTCTCAACTGTAAAGTGGGGCTTATCAGAGTACCTGACTCACAGAATTGTGGAGATTAATGAGTTATTTATAGTGCAGTGCCAGCCACAAAGTAAAATGCTTACCTAAGAGTCCTGGAGTGGGGCTGTAGGATAAGCACTGGACTGCTAACTCGGAAATCCTATGGGTCACTATGAGTTAGAACCAAATCAAGGGCACTTAACAACAACAAAGGGAATGTATATAAAAGGAGTTCCTAGATGATACATATGCTTACATGCTCAGCTTCTAAACAAAGGTTGGAAGTTCGAGTCTACCCGTTACTGCCTTGGGGAAAAGGCCTGTAATCTAATTCTGAAAGCTCAACCACTGAAAACCCCACACAACACAGCTCCACTCTGATGCACCTAAGGGCTCCATGAGTTGGGGATGACTGAATGGCAATTGTGAGGATCCTGACATAGGAGATCCTCAATGACTTTGCATGTAAGCTTCTTTCCAAAGGTTAAGGAGACTCTCAGCTAAATTCAGCTCTAAGACCCTGCCAGGGGCAGGACCCGGGCCCTGTCTTGCCTCATGGACCTGGGCATCCCTGATGCTTGTTTCTCAACCATGGCACCCCACCAACTTTGCATCTTCTGGGATGTCTTCATTTAGAAAAGCATCAAGGTCGTTCCTTGGAGAATTTGTGGATAGAAATTCACATCTCCAATTAATTAAAGGAGGTAATATCTGTAAATCACCAAAATGCCTACAAGTAGTAAAAAAATGTTCACTTTCTTCCTTCTTCCCCTCCTCACCCCATTAATGACAGGCACCTACATTTGGAAGAAATACTTAATTTAGCCTTTACGGCTAATTTTAACAGAGCATTTACAGTTTGTATATCTTTCAGCAACTCATCTTCAGTCACACCTCCAGACTGTACACCAGCGCCAGATGGCAACTCCACCAGCCTAGGGCTACTTCACACCTCACATATGTTTCACTTCCCAATGGAAAAGCTCACGTAATATTTCATTGTTTACAAAGCCTTGCACATACATCACCTCACTTACCCTTCACACCAATTTTATAAGTTGTTGTTGTTGTTAGGTGCCATCTAGAAGGTTCTGACTCATGCTGATTCTATGCTCAACAGAACCAAACACTGCCCATTCCTGCACAGAAATGTTGTTACGTTGAACCGTTGTAGCTGCCACTGTGTCAATCCATGTCATTGGATGTCGTCCACTTTTTCACTGACCCTCCATTTGGCCAAGCATGGTGCCCTTCTCCTAAGGAACATTCTGGCTGTACTTCTTTCAAGACAGATTTGTCAGTTCTACTGGCAGTCCAGGGGACTTTAAATATTTTCCTCTAACATTGTAATTCAAATACATTGACTCTTCTACAATCTTCCTTAAGCTACTTATATTACTCTGTAAGTGGCCAATACTATTACGTTGTTCATGATTCTGCAGTGTGGAAAAAAAATCAGACAAATAAAAAGCCTTCCCCAAAATTGTTGTTGTTAAGTGCTGTAGAGACCGATCTGACCCGTAGGGACCCTATATAGGGTTTCTGAGCAGCAGCTGATGAGCTTGGACCATCTGCTTTTTAATTCAAATTGACTTTGCAGTCTAGCGCGTTAACCCACAGCGCCACACCAGGACTCTGCCCCCAAATTACAGACTTCTCAGGGTCACCAGTTCAAAACTACCAGCTGTTCCGTGGGAGAAAGATGAGGTTCTCTGCTCGCATAAAGATTTACAGCCTCGGAAACCCTGTACAGGGTCGCTATGAGTCGGAACCGACTCGACGACACATAGCAACAATAACAACAACAACAAAGTCCTAAGGAGCTCCTGGTGTGGTGCTGTAGGAGCAACACTGGACTGCAAACCACAAGGTTTGTAGTTCAAACCCACCAGTTACTCCTCAGAAACCCTATACAGGGTTGCTATGATTCAGAACCAACTCAATGTCACTAAACAACAAAAAAAAGGCCTGATAGAGCCCTGGTGTGGCACCATAGGATAAGCCCTGGACCACAAGATTTGTTTGAATGGCTAAGTCGATGGTTCAAACTCACCAGCCACTCCCCCAGAAACCCTATACAGAGTCGCTATGAGTCAGAACCAACTCGGTAGCACTTAACAACAAACCACATCAAAGTGGCTCACTAAGCATTTGAGGCAGAATTCCCTACCTTGAATTCTGTTAAAGTTACAGGATTGAAGTGTGCAAACCTGAAAAGCAGGTTTGAAAGTTGATTCTCTGGTGGCATCTCTTCTATTGCATGTTGTCTTGTTCTATTTTGTTTTAAGGTTTGATTCTCTGCTTTGTCTTGTGTCACCATGGGTGGCAGACCTGAGTCCAGCAGAGTTACTGAGTCAGGTTGAAGTGGATTCGGTAGCCTATAAACAATATGTGTTGGATGTTTGCTTTAGGGGGAGAAAGACGTGTATAATCGGAGGGGTTTTTTCAAGCAGATTTGTATCTTATGTTGTAACCAAGTGATGCCTCACCTAAAAAGCAAAAGAAACTAGTACAGAAAATTTCCTTCTAAAAAGAAGCCAAATCTTTGACAACGATGAAGTATTATACACAACTGTGGACACATATGGCATATTGAGAATTAAACTCACTGCACTGAGTCAATTGTGAATAATGCACCTAACAACAACAACAACAATATAGGGTTTCTGGTGGAGTCCTGGTGTGATGCTATGGGTTAATGCACTGGACTGCAAAGTCAGTTTGAGCCGTAAGGTTCGTGGTTCAAACTCACCAGCCTCTCCTCAGAAACCCTATATTGTTAAGAGACAGCACTTAACAATAACAACATAGAGTTTCTGAGACTGTAAGTCTTTATGAGAGCAAACAGCTTCATCTGTCTCCTGTAGATCCACTGGTGGTTTTGAACTGCCAACCTTGTGGTTAGCAAGCCAACACTTACTCTGTAAAGCCCCCAGCGCTTCTTATATTGAGATTAGGAGGGAACTAGTGAGAAAAGCTGTGTAGCTCAGGAATATGCTTGACGTCATGTGACAGAAGCCGACTTCAATGGCCCAGTCTAACAGAAATTCTTTTTCTCACCTAAAAAGAGCCCTCGTGTAGCGCTGTGGGCTAATGCGCTGGACTGCAAAGTCAGTTTGAACTGCAAGGTCGGCGGCTCAAGCTCACCAACGGCTTCTCAGAAATCCTGTACAGGGTCACTATGAGTCGGAACCAATTCGACAGCACTTAACAACAACAACAAAAGGAAGTTTAAAGAGCCCTGGTAATATAGTGGTTAAGGGCTTGGGTACTAACCAAACGCTCAATGGTTTGAAACCAGCAGCCACAAGGTGGGAGAAAGCTGTTACAATCTGTCTCTGGGAGACCCATAAGGAAGTTCTACTCTGTTCTGAGGGAGTGAGTTCAAGGGAATGGGCTACACACAAAAAAATGTGTAGGTGTGCAGGCAGGGGCTGATGTGCTAGTTTCACAATGTCGTCTAAGACTCGGGATTCTTTTATCTTCCGGTTTCCCCATCTTCCTAAGCATCTCTTTATCAAGAAAACAACATGTCCACTCTACTTCGGTGTCCTGCTCAGGAAAAATGGCCAGTGGCTGTCAATTCTACTCCAATTCATGTGAGCCCATGCATCAGAGTAGACTTGTGCTCCGTAGAGTTCTCAAGGGCTGATTTTTTGGAAGTACATCAAATCTTTCTTCTGAGGTGCCTATGAGTGGACAAGAACCTCCAACCTATCAGTTAGTAGCCAGGTGTGTTTATCGTTTACACCACCTAGAAGCTCAAGGAAGAAGGAAAAGAGGATTAAAAACAAAAAACAAAAAACTGACCAGGTGGTATCATTGGGTCTCTCCCCTTTAGGAAACGTTCCCTGCAATCCCTTCTATCAACCCCTGATTACATCATTGTCCAGAGTAAGTAGGTCACACAAACTTCCCAGGCCATAAGGAAGTCTACAAGGGTGTGTGTTTTCAGCTGGTCACATTGTCTTCCAGACCAATGAGATCTCTGCTAGCCAGGAAAAAGGGCAAAATGGACATTGGGGAGCAAGTAACAGATCCTGCTGAAAAAACTAACATCCACTGCAATGAGCTAAGTCCACATTAAGATGATGATAAGAAAGAAACAATACTGTTTGTAAATTAAACATGAAGACAGCAATATCAGAGAGATGTTCAATAGGAAATGAAATACACCCTCCTGAGAAGATTTTCATGTGAATGTTTGGTGTTTTTTTCCTCTCTCATGTGACCACATTGGGCACATGGTTGTTGCTGTTGTTAAGTGCCATCAAGTCTGTTCTGACTCATAGCAACCTTGTATTGAGTTTCCAAAGACTGGTGAGTGGATTTGAACCACTAGCCTTGTGGTTAGCAGCTCAGTGTTTATCATACAGCCCCACACCAGGGCTTCGGGAACAGAGCTGTTGATGTTAAGTGCTGTTGAGTCAGTTCCGATACACAGTGACCTCGTATAGGGTTTCTAATGAGCAGCTGGTGGGTGTGAACTGTCAACCTTGTGGCTCACAGTCCAGTGCTGATCCAAAGCACCACAGAGTAGACGCTCAAAAACAGCTACAGTAAACATAGGCAGAAAACAGGAAGAGTGCTTTTATAATATGAGGATTACCTACCCTCAGTGTCACAAAACAAAACGTGTTTAAGTTGTTGAATGGAAAACCAATTTGCTCTGTAAACTTTCATTCAAACATAATACAAAAAAAAATATTACCAAAAAAAAAAGGCTTCCAAATAAGTTCCCTTCTCTTTGTCCTCTTCTTTCTCTCAAATAAAATTAGCGGTGCAACCTCCACTTGGAATGTCTCTCTGTTTGCATTGTCTAATAATGAATCACCTTAGGATGTAACTGTGGCTGCCGCTCTAACCAGTATGATTCACCTATGGCAAACTGAACACTCCCTTTCTGTTACTGTTGTTCTTGAGTACCGTTGAGTCGGTGCCTATGCATACTGACCCTGTATAGGGTTTCTGAGGAGCAGCTGGTGGATTTGAACTGCTGACCTTTAGGTTAACATTCCAATGCTTATCCTACAGTGCCATATCAGGACAGCTTTTGTATTAGATCAGAATAAGCCTTCCTGTTGGGTATGGTCTCTCTTTTTGGTTGACTTTGTCTGACTGTAATGACAGCATTATCACCTTTAATTTCTTCAGCCGAGACATAAATGGTCTTCAATTTGGAAGTTCATCAGCCTCTTCAGAGTGTTTGTCACTTGTTGTTACGTGCCACTGAGTCGATTCCGACTCATAGTGACCCCTGTAAAGGGTTTCCAAGGAGAAGTTAGTGGTTTTGAACTGCCAACCTTGTAGTTAACAATCCAGTGCTTATCCTACAGCACCATGTTTGGCACTTAGTTTGGCTTAATGATATCTGTTGAATGGATCATCCCAACTTCACCATTTGTCAGTTCTCTGGTCTTTGGCAAGTTTCATAACCTTCAATGAAGAAGTTAAAAATTGTTGTTGTAAACCATGAAATTCGGTGAGGGTGGGTTGTTAATTATGCTGCATTTTAGCAGTAAAGGTTGACTATGGCCTGCTACCATGTTGATAGCAAAGGGAATTTCACAGAAAAAGGATGTCCTGCAGATATTACCCAGGGCATTTATTTACTGTAGGATATGATCCATGTTTGGTGAGGTGGAGAGTCAGAGAAAAACAGGAAGACCCCCAGCAAGATAGATTGGCAAAGTGGCAGCATCAATGGGCTCAAGCATGGCAACAATTGTGAGGTTAGCTCAGGACCGGGCAGTGTTTTTGTTCTGTTTTGCATAGGGTAGCTATGAGTTGGTGCCAATTCGATGGTATCTAACAACAACAACAACAACAACAAGAACAATGATCCATGCTTCAGCAAGACGCATCATTTCTCCAGCACTAGTGAAAATCAGCAGAAAATCTTTAACTGGTCTAATGAATACTATAGGAATGACACATGAGCTTCCCAAATCATACTGTGAGACTTTTAAAAGCATGTAGCACATCACCATGGAGTCGTGGTGTGGCACTGTAGGATAAACACTGGACTGCTAACCACATGGTCAGCTACTCCTTGGAAACCCTACACAAGGTTGCTATGAGTCACAACCAACTTGCTTACACTTAACAAAATAACAATAGTAAGCATCCCCATCATGGGAAAGAAAGTATTTCCTGGGAGAGGATTAGTGTGCTACATCAGTGGCCACACACATGAATACCCGTGATAAGGGAAGATACCCAGAATGCTTATCACACCGACACAGCTGTGCTATAAATATGTTGGGTTTGCTTTACAGAACAGGTGAAGAATCTTCCCACAGTGAAGCGAAAGAGCATATCCCTTGCATGATGGGCAATGAAACATGAAACTGGAGTGAATTTGGAAATCCAACATGTACTTTTCCTTGCACCTCATCCCTTCCAATGTGTGAATACACAGTGGAGCCAAATGTGGTTTCCAGCTTGCTTTTCACATGCATGGGTCTGACTCCTCTTCATGAGACACCTAGAGAAACAGAGCTTTGGGAGACAAATAAACAGGAGTTTTGTGCCATATGTGAGTTTAAAAGTGTGAGACACAATCTAACGTTGTCAAATAGCAAAGGATAGCTCTCAAAAACTTTGCTTGTCCAGGCAACATCAATAACAGGAAATGTGGTTATGCACCTTAGAATTAAATAAGTCTCTATATTGGAACCAACTCCAAGGCATTTAGCAATAGCAACAAGAAGACAAGGATTCCAGATACGCCATCAATCTACTGGGCAACCTTGGGCATTGTACTCACTGTTGTTGAGATTTTCCTCCACTATCAAATGGAAATTATAATGTTGAAGTTGAACCATGGAGTCCTGGAATGGCACTGTGGGATAAAGCACTGGACCACAAGGTCAGTTTGAACCATGAGGTCAGCGGTTCAAACTCACCAGCTTCTCCTTGGAAACCCTATACAGGGTCATTTTGAGTCTGAACGAACTCAACGGCACTTAACAACAGCAATAACAAGTTGAACCACAAGAAATTGTCATATTTTCAGATCAGACAAATTCAACTATTGGCAATTCCATGGGATCAACTGTCGGGGACCGGCCTTGACACGGGAGTTTGGTTCATGAGGTGGAGATATCTGGCGGCGATAGGGATAGCAAAAGAGAAGACAAAGAGACACAACAAGAGAGACAAAGAGACACCCCGAAACCAGAGTGGATGCATTACTGGCGTCCGGTAGATCAGGCGTGGTGAACATATTAGACAGGAGGGCGGCAAGATCCCGCATAGTAAACATCTTAGCTAAGCGGGCCGTACGCACCCCTTACTAGCTGGTCAGTAACGCATGCCTAGTCAGCTATATAGCACGCTCTTACTGCATGCCTGTAATGCACAGCCTGCAAGCTGCAATGCACACCTGGGTCGGCCCG
>NW_006408774.1:3492053-3496884 GCF_000296735.1 Chrysochloris asiatica
GCTTTTAGGAAAATATTACATTTATCTGTGGATATCGGGGCTCATGTGTGCAATTAATAATAAACATAACTGAACACTAAGATGGAAAACAATTTGCTATGACTGCTAGGTGGCTAGAGTCTGTTCCTCAGAGCTGCGGCCAGTATGGTCTGCAACACTCGGGCCCACAGGGCCTCAAACTCCTGACCGGGTCTGCACGGTCTGCAACAATCAACCTATACCTTGTCTCCCAGGACTGAGTCCAGAATAGAAGAGCTCATGGATGGCCTTGTACGTGACAGGCACCCAACTCAAACTGGCTTAAGATAAAGAGCTGTAGGATAAGCCCTGGACTGCTAAACACATAGTTGGCAGTTCAAACCTACCAGCAGCTCTTTGGAAATCCTATACAGGGTTTCTATGAATTGGAACTGACTCAACAACACTTATCAACAATCGACTCATGTAAGCCTCATGTATGGGTGAATCTAGCGACTAAAACGATGATCTAAACTCTCACTCTCTCTCTGTCTCTGTCTCTGTGTATGTGTGTCTCTGTCTTTCTCTATTAGTCACGTGCTCTGTCATGTTCTCTGTCTGCCTCTCTCTCTGTTGTTGTGTGTCTATTTCCTCTGTTTCTCTACTCTTTCCTGCACGTACTCTTTCCACCTCTCTCTATTTCTCTCTCCCTCTGTCCCACTTTGTCGCACATGGTGGAAGAGATGGATGAGTCTTCACTAGCAGCAAAAAGGACTCTTCTCTCCCCCAAAATTGTCTTTTTGAGTCCCACCCTGTGACTAGTCACTTTTTCCGGATGTGTCAGATGACCTGGTACACTTATTTGAGCCTGTTTTCCTTGGAGGTGGGAGCAAGTCTGGAGGGCACTGTAGATGATAATCCAACTAGAACCACAGAAGATAGGAAAGGAGGTGCCTAAGGACTCCTGGTGTGGAGCTGTAGGATCAGCACTGGACTGTGAACCACAAAGTTGGCAGTTCAAATCCACCAGCTGCTCCTTGGTAGCCCTATACAGGTTCACTGTGAGCTAGAACCAACTCAATGGCACAAAACAACAACAAAAACTATCTGGGTATGCATAAATGAAAATTCCCACTAGAGTATGCACAACATAGTAAATGTCAGATGCTCTAAAATTAGCTAGAGTGTCCTAGACAAGACCCAAAGACACAAGAGGAATGAGTTACTGTTTCACCCAAAGTCCCTGGTTTGCCTGGGACTATCCTGGTTGTCCACCACTCGTCTGTCAGTTTGTCATACCGTAGCAGCTTGCATGTTGCTGTGATGTTAGAAGCTATGCCACGGGTATTTCAAATACCAGTAGGGTCACCCACAATGGAGGTTTCAGCTAAACATCCAGACTAAGACAGACTAGGAAGAAGTAGAGATGGACTACTTCCGAATATTGAGTCACTGAAACCCGTATGCATAGCAGTGGAACACTGTCAGATAACACTAGAGTATTGAATATTGAAACTGATGAAGAACATCAGAATATTGTCAGACATAGTGCCAGAAGATGAGTCCCTCATGCTGGAAGGCATTCAAAATAGGACTCTCAATGGCACAGTGATAGTGGCAATGGGCTCAAGTGTAGCAACGACTGTGAGGTTGGCACAGGACCAGGCAGTGTTTCCTTCTGTTGTACGTAAGGCCTCTATGAGTCAGTACCAACTAGATGGCACCTAACAATAAACAATTATCCTAGTTGTAGCATTAAAAATCCTTTGCCCGGGAAATCCCTTAATCCAAGGCAAACCAAGACATCTGGTCATTGTACCCAAAGATGACACTTGTAAGTGAAATCATAACAGCAGCTGAGGTCTCTGTTAGTTCAGCTTATTAGCTACTGGCATCAGCGGAAGAATGGCATAACATAGTTCTTTCAAAACCAGGGATAATCACTGTCACAAAAAAGTTACAAAAGATTTTCTTACTAAATGAAACGTTCTATGATGGTTACGGGGCAGGTGGCAAGGGAGGGGAAAAATTAAATGAATAGAGGTAAATACTGTTAACTGATGGTCCATGGAGTGGATTGCAATCATTGTAATTACACAAAGTGTATAATTTCTTGAAGGTGCCACTGACTATTTGTTCTATAAACCTTCGTTCATTTTATGACAAAAAGTTAAAAAAAAAAAAAAAAACTGTATAGAAAACAGGTATAATCCCATAAAAATATTTCACTATTTTCATAATTACTACAGCTATGAGGCAACCTTTATGAAAGAAGAAACAGTTATAAAGGAGAAGTAGAGCACACTATAAGGGAATATAGCAAGGGAGAGCTAGAGTGGATAAGGGACAGAGGAGAAAACACTGCTCCTAAGTGAAGTTGGGAGTGTTGACAAGGACTTATCAACATAAAGAGACAGAGTACTGAGAGCAAACTCTCCATAGTTGTCAACCTCCGTCTCCACGGAGACCCAGGGGGAAGGAACCCACACAGCTTCCTCTATGCCTTTCCCCTTCTTCTACTGCTCTGGTCTTGACTCATGTCAACTGAAATGGGAATTAACAGGGAGGAAAAACAGAGGTTCATAGCTCAGGTTCTGCAAAAGAAGAAGCAGAGGAAGACTATGCTACGGACAGAACAGTGCTGTTGTCCTCCAAGTTTACATTTGAACATTGTCACTTACAAGCTTTGAGACCTTGAGGAAAGACACTCCCAAACTCTCAAAGTTGTTATGATGACTCAATGAACGTAAGACACAAGCAGAGCCTCATCTTCGGGTGTTGTGGTTAGATGCCATCCAATTGATTATGACTCACAGTGCCCTTAGGTACAACAGAACAAAATGTGGCCTGCGGCTGGACCATCTCCATGATTCTCAATATGTTGAGTTCATTGTTTCTGCCACTGGGTCAATCTGTCTTAACTTAGCGCTCCCTCTCCTTCACTGACTTCCTACTTTACCAACCATGATGTCCCTGCTTGGTCTTCCCTAATGGCGTGTCCAAAGTAAGTGAGCCGAAGGTGTTAGCTCTCTTTTCTCACTTTCCGCAGGCTTAATTAGGAAATTGCTTTTATAGATGATAAAGTGCCAATCTTAAGTGCAGTGACATTTAAAGAATGAATTTGTGAAAGAGCAAAGGAAGTGAATGGAATAATTAAATATGAGCTGAATTTGGTGCTAGAACATTTCAGAATATTCATTTGGCTCATTCACTTCCAGAGGGGTTCAAGACAGGTTCCCCTGTGCCAAGACTCCATGGATACTTTTCCATTGGATTAAGCAAAAGGTTTTCTCCCTGTTTTCCATTCTTAGTATTATTTTATAAAAGTCCTGGTGCCTCCTATAAACAAACACTCGGCTGCTTAATGGTTCCGCTGACTTTATCGGTGAAAGACTTGTTCTGTTCCCATAAGGTTTACAGCCTATGTTACAGTCTAATCTGTCACAGGGGATTGTTCTGAGAAGAAACTGACTTGACAGCACCTAACAGCAACAATACTGCTGCTTTAGAAATGGAAAAATACGTTAAATTCTAAGAAAGAAAATCAGAAATGACAAGTTTGGGAAGGCAGGTGCAGGGAAGTGCCATGACAGGGAAGAAATGTGAAATGTGCTCTTTAAAAAGGAGAAACCACAAAGGCCAAAGCAGAAATGTAGAGGCCCAACACTAAGGGATGTAAGCCAAGTCCTTTCAAATGAAGTGAGAAGTGATGATAGTCTCATTCCACCAGCAACGTTTCAGAACTCTGTGCTTGGTACTGGAAATTACAATCTCAAAACCTGGAAACCTTGCAGAGTGCATTCTCAATAAAAACCTCATTTGGTCTTCACCAAAGCAATATGAGGTAAGCACCAAACACCTACAGCGTTCTAATTGTTTCTGATTCACAGAAACCCTATCAGACAAAGTAGAACGGCCCCATTGTGTTTCCGAGGGTGTAGTTTTCACAGAAGTAGACTGTCAATCATTCTCCCTCAGAGAAGCTGGTGAGTTCAAACTACCAACATTTTGGTTAGCAGACAAATACTTAACTTACTGCACCACTAGAGTTCCTCAAGGTAAGCACAATGGGAATTACTTCCCCACTGAGGAAATGGTAGGTTTCCTTGGCTAGTATGTACAAAGGAGAGTGGTCAAAACACGATTCTAGATCCAATCTCCCTTCAGTGGTAGATGCAGAGACATGCTATATTGTTTGACCTGATCTCTATCTGTTTGTCCAATGTCAACAGCTTTCCCCGTGTCCAATCTCCATTCTCTCAAAGATAGACACCATCCAAAAGTCAACTGATGGCTTTTTCCAGCAATTCAAAGACATTGGATAGGACGTTAGAATGGAATGGCCAACAGAGGCTTGCCAACAGAGCTGTGTTGGCAACATTCTGTCCTATGGTAGAGTTACTTTTATCCTTGACAAAGCACGTTCATGACAGTCACCATACTACATGACTGAGCGAAGATACATATTATTGATTCCCATTTTGCAGCTGTGAGAAGGGAGACTCAGAAACACTGAGAGTCTCATCCAGTGATAAGTCTCCTAAAGGTAATTAGTCTGATCGGCAGCCCTCATGTCTGCCTCCATTTTTCTGCGGCGAACACACAGAGCTCTGGGGAGACTGCTCTGTTCCTATTCACCCACTAACAAGTGTGTGATTCTGGGATGACTCTTATAAGCCCTGGATTTAATTTTCTTGAAAGCAGAGAACATCAGAAAGATATTTACCTATGCTTTATGGACTACGCAAAGGCTTTCAATTGTGTGGATCATGACAAGCTATGGACAACATTGTGAAATATGAGTATTCCGGAACACTTAATTGTGCTCGTGAGGAATCTGTACATGAACCAAGAGGCAGTTGTTCAAACAGAA
>NW_006408774.1:3497669-3512634 GCF_000296735.1 Chrysochloris asiatica
TTGGCAAAAGTAGTGAGGTTGGCCCAGGATTGGGCAATGTTTCCTTCTGCTGTGCATAAGGTCGCTATGAGCTGGTACCTACTCGATGGTACCTAACAACAACAACAACATAAATTATAGGGACTGTCATAGTCTGTACAAATATTCTGTAAAATGGCTTGAAAGAAAGCAAATACAAGTAGCCTTCAATGGCAATCAAAAGTGCCCTGATGGTCCCCTTCTGGAATGATCAGAAGATGTGCAGCTCAAAGTATTATAGTTTTAGAACAAATCTTGTCTCGATTCTTGGTGCTGTTTCCCAAGTATGACTCAGGAAGTGAGCCAATGGATAGAGTAGGGTGTTTGTTTTTATGTGTGGTGCTAACAAGTGCTTCTTCTGGGCACCATTAAACAATCCGGGGTTTGTGTAGACTACATCATAGTCACATCATTATGTTGTACTTTCCCTTTCTCTCTGCCTCCACTTGAAGCCTGGGAGAGCGCCCTTGAAGGCGAATCAGGAAATTGCTTATCAGTCTGAAGCCCCAAAGAGTTATGAGTCCTCCTCACTGCCAAAGGGAAGTGGAGTTTGAGAGAAAGCCTCACCATCTGCACTTCACTAGAGTTCAAAAACTCCAGCTGTTAGAAAACCTTGCAAGTCATATAAGTAAGCAGCTCTCCCTCCAATTGAAGCAAACTTCTTCAGGTTTTTGTTTCTCTTAGAGATGAGCCATTTGGCTCACATTGTGTTGCTTCTCTGTTCTTCTCAGATGTTTTGGGGGTGTTTACTGACTAGGACTTAGTCAATAAAGTATCTCCTGCTGGGGATATTTCTGCTGAATAAAGAACAGAGAAAGTGAGAGTCTTCAGAACTGGCTTTGCTTAGGAAAGGTTTTGAAAACACTCCTGACTTGCTAATCACACAATGCAGTAGCTATGGATCTGAAGCAAGAGGAGTTTAGGCTCACACAGTGGATTGAGGGTACAAGTAAAAGTGTCCCATAGCCTCTTCTAGAAAAAAAAAATTTGCCAACGAGTCAGTGCCTGCAGAATTCAAATGTAAGGTTCTTCCTTCATAGTGACAGCCCATAGGATTTACTAGGAGGAAGAAGCCATTAGGATGACATCGTTCAGGTTGATGTTTGGGTTTTTTTGGCCGGGCGCTGCCTTATTGGCTGTTATTTTATTAAATGAGCATGCTCCTCACTCCACATGACTGTTGGGGATAATACAATCATTGTTCTACATGCATATCAACATCCAAACTATGTGGTGGAACTATGGGTTGTGCTGTTGCTAGTTGCCATTCAGTTGATTCTAATTTCATAGCAAGCTCATGTGACAGAGCAGAATTATAACCAAGTTTCCTAGGCTGCAATTTTCATGGAAAGAGATCACAGCTGGAGAGGTTGTATTCATGGTAATGATAGAAATAGGTTGCATCGTTGCAGAAACCATTCACTGTAATCGGGTACATCCCTTTTATAGGTATTTTAAACCAAACCAGCAGCAAATCCACTGCCATCAAGTTGATCCTGATGCATAGTGACCCTACAGGATGGGGTAGAACTGCTCTCTAGGGTTTCCAAGACTGTACATCTGTACAGGAGTAGACAGTCAGCCCCAGCATTTTCCCAAAGAGCAACTGGTGGGTTTGAATCACTGACCTGTCCTTAGCCCAGAGCTCCTTTATTTTAAACCAGATT
The DNA here is from genome assembly GCF_000296735.1 of Chrysochloris asiatica. Taxonomy (NCBI): domain Eukaryota; kingdom Metazoa; phylum Chordata; class Mammalia; order Afrosoricida; family Chrysochloridae; genus Chrysochloris; species Chrysochloris asiatica. Next base: position 3,499,355 of record NW_006408774.1, read on the forward strand.
GTGGTTCATGATTGGGAAGTGATGGAGAGACTAAAATCAGTGTTGGGAAACAGTTTTATTTCGATCCATCTTTTAATGCCTCTGTTTCATGAGATCCTACAGCTTCTCTAAGAATGCAGATGCTCTTTTCCTGGGTCCGTCCTCCCAAGCTCAGTAACTCTCACACTCTGTCTGTCTCGCCCTCAGACCAACCACCTCCCAATGTGTCTGGATTCATCATCCCAAAAACAAATCCTCCACACTGAAAAGCTTCCCCAAATGACAAGACCAATTGCTCTATTCTCTAGTTGGTATCTGCCTTTCTTCCTTCTCATTGAGTAACTTTGGCTCACACTTCTAACATCCTGTGATGAGGTTGCTTTCTTTCATAATGCATGAGGAACTGTCAGTGCACACTCAAGATGTTTATTCAGGAGAGCAGGGAAAGGGTTTCAGGTGGACTCGATTTTGGTGATAAGACCAACAATGGGCTCAAAAATGGACTCAAACGATAATCGGGAGGGTGGTGTAAAACCAGGCAGTGTTTCCTTCTGTTGTACCTAGTGTTGCTATGAGTTGAAACTGACTCAAAGATGTCTAACAACAACATACCCTATTGGGTTACTATGAATCTGCATTACATCAATGGCAGTGGGCTTGGTTTTATTTGTTTTTAATGTATCTTACATGGTTGTAGTTGTTAGCTGCCATTATGTTGGTTCTGACTCATGGCGCCCCCTGTGTGCAGAGTAGAACTGTGTTCCAGGGGGGTTGCAAGGCTGAGACCATTAGGAAACAGTTTTCTAGATCTGTCTTCTGAGATGCCTCTAGGTGGGATAGAATAACCAACCTTTCAGCTAGTCAAGCACTTAACCTATTGTGCCAACCAAGAACTCCACATCTTAAATAGCCCCCCTGCCCACCATTAAACCATTAATCTCTACTTTTAGTCTGAAGTATTCTCTAATCTTTCTCCCTTACTTAATCAATAGATCTTAAATGCCTTTGTGCTAAAAACAATGAAAGCCAAATGTGAGACAGTCTTCTCCTTCTAGTAAAAACATGTTTGTAGTTATGTAGCCCATGTGAGCTTTCATTTTCATAAGCAACAGATAAATAAAGTTGAAGCCTGGCTGATTGTGCTATGTGGTACCATCAATCATATAATGAAAGGGTATGAGTTTGGTGAAGTGAAAGGAAATTATCCAAATATAGTGAAGTATTTACTGAGCCACAATGCTGGGCCTTCTACTCACCATGTCTCATGCGCGTTTGGGAACAAGGCAAGTCAATGGTTAGGAGTTGTTGTTGTTAAGTGCCGTCGAGTCGGTTCCGACCCATAGTGACACTGCACAGGGTTTCCGAAGAGCAGCTGGTCAGTAGAGTCCCTTAAACCAGGTACCTAGGAGGGTTATCCGGCTTTAGTTCCCTGGGATATGTACCTGGCTTTTCTAGAAAAGTGGTCCTGGGGTGGTTACTTAACCTTCTGTTCCTCAGTTTCTTTACTATAAAATAGAGGTTATCACAACAAGGTACTTTGGGTATGTTATCAAGATGGTAAAATGGAGAGTCAGTGAAAAAGAGGAAGTCCCCCTGCCCCCCGCCAATGAGATGGATTGACAGGGTGGCAACAACAATGGGCTGGAAGATACAACAATTGTGAGGATGGCACAAGACTGGGCAGTGTTTCGTTCTGTTGTGTATGGGGCCGCTATGAGTCTGAACCAACTCAGTGTCACCTAACAACATCAGCATAACAAGGTACTGTGAAGATGAAGAGTTAATACAGACAAAAGGTTTGGGGCTTTTTTTCTGTAGGGGGAGGTTATTTGGTTTTTCTTGGCTTTTTCATTGATAGGAAAACTGAGGTTAGGGAGAGTAAGTAATTTGCCTACAGCCACGCAGATCAAGTTAGAGCTAGGATTGGCAAAGCTTGGATTAGAAGTCCTTGTTTTTAAATGACTTCTGCCTTTCCTTGGCTAATTTGATTCTTTCAGGCACATCTTGTATCCAGCCTCACCACAGCCTTGTGAGGGAACACTATGGGCCAGGACCTTTCTACCAAGGGAACTGGCACTCAAAGCCACAAAGTCAGCCACTCAGAGGCAGTCACGCTAGCTGATCCTGTGGGATCCCAATACAGGTCTTCAGACTTCAAGAATGTTCTTCTCAGTGCCCCATGCTCCTTGCTTGCCAAGCTGCGACCAGCTCAGTCTCATAACTGTCACACAGGTGAGAAGGAACAATAGATTAATAATGATAATAAACCACCAGCCACTTAGCACTGAGTCCGTTTTCACTCATGGCGACTCCACGTGCATCAGAGTATGCTCCCTAAGTTTCCAATGATTGATTTCTCAGAAGTGGATTGCCAGACTTTTCTTCCAATGTGCCTCTGGATAGACTTGAACTGCTAACATTTCTGTTAGCACTAAGTGTGTTAACTGTATGCACCATCCAGTGGCAACAAAGGTCATTATTCTTCCTTTGTTATTGAGTCCAATTCAACTCCTAGTGACACTATGTCAGAGTAGAACTGCCCCAGAGGGTTTCCAAGGTTGCACATCTTTAGAGGAGCAGAGTAATCCTTCTCTCATGGAGCAACTGATGAGTTCCAACCACCAACGTTTCCATTAGCAGCTGAGCACTTAAACACTGCACCACCAGGGCCCCTTTACAATGATAATAACCCAAACCAAACTCACTGTCCTTGAGTTCATTGTGACTCCTGGTGGCTCTGGAAGGCTGAGGAGAACGGCTCCACAATATTTCTAAGACTGTTGATCTGTGCAGGAGCACACAGCCTCATCTTTCTCCCATGGAGCAGCTGGGGCGGGAGTGGGGTTTGAACCACTGACCTTGCAGTTAGCAGCCCAACACATAACTTCCAGCTCCACCAGGGCTCCTTCGATAATGGTAATATTCCACTGCCACTGAGCCGACCCCAACTCATAGAGACCCCTTATGTTGTTGTTGTCAGGTGCCATCGAGTCAAAACTGACTCATAATGCCCCATGCACAGCAGAACGAAACAATGTCCGATCCTGGGCCAACCTCACTACTGCTGCCACACTTGACGCCATCAATGATGCCACCTGGCCAATCCATCTCATGGGGGGTCTTCCTCTTTTTCTCTGACCCTCCACCTTACCCAGCATGACATCCTTCTCCAGCGACTGTTCCCTCCTGACAATATGTCCAAAGTATGAGAGAAGAAGTTTAGCCATCTTGGCCTCCAAGGAACACTCTGGCTGCATTTCTTCCAAAACAGATCTATTGGTTCTTTTGGCAGTCCATGGCACTTTCAGTATGCTCCTCCAACACCACAATTCTAACCGTTACAGAGTTCCCCAAACCTCATCTTTGTCTCCTGGTGGATTTGAGCTGCTGACTGTATGGTTTACAGTTCAGTGCTTGTCCTACATAACCACTAGGGCTCCTTTTACAATGGTAATTGCTCTTACTGTTGTTAATGCCATCAAGTTGATTCTGATTCATGAGGACTCCTGTATTGAGTGTTCAAGGAGTGGCTGGTGGGTGTGAACTGCTCACCTTGTAATTAGCACTCAGTGCTTATACAGCAGCACCACACCCCAGAGTACATGGTTAATTGAAGCAGATATCTAGTGCCTTGTTAACACGTTGCCACAGTTGATTCTGATGTTTGCCACAGCAAAATCTGACCATCGCTACCTTCAGTTTTGTCAGCTGATAAAACAATGAAGGTTGCTTTATCCAAACTGACTTTCACTTGAAGAAGATAAAAATTTCTGTTAAGGTCAAGAGATTTGACATATTTGCCCCACTCAGATTTGTGGGTTACCCTGTGGTGAAACTCAATACCTCTCACGGGTGATTAGCTGTCTTGTGTATAGCCTGTGCTTCCTTTGTCTTCTGCACATGTCACCTTTGAAGTCCTGTGGCCATCTGAACTTTTGTCATCCATCCCTTTGATTGTGCCATGCTTCAAGGAGCAGCAGATAGGAAGATTTATTTATGTTTGTAGATTTTATATTGCAAACGAGTGCAGCTGATGGTAATTCTTCCATTATTTTAGACTAAAGAAAATGATAATATCTACAATATGAGAAATCTACTCAAAAACCTTGACACAGAAAAAGTAGTAACATATAGTGCTTACTGGGCTGAATAAAATACATTCAGCTTGACTTAATCTGAAAATGAACATTGCAAAATTAAGCAAATAACCAACTAGTTGCCACCAAGTCAATTTCAACTCATGGTAACTCTTTGTATGTCAGAGTAGAACCTGCTTTCAAGGGTTTTAAATGCTTGGTTTTTCAGAAATAGATCACCAGATGCAAATCAAAGATGCTTGGAATCAATTAGTCCAAAGGACTAATTGTTGTTGTTAAGTGCCATCAAGTCAGTTCTGACTCATAGCAACTTTGTATAGGGTTTCCAAGGCGCGGTTGGTGAGTTTGAACTCTCGATCTTGTGGTTCAAACTCGCCTCAAGGTCGAGTGCTTATCCTATGGCACCACACCAGAACTCCATAATGGATTAATGGAACACGTGAATATCAGTCCCCACAACTCTGAGATCTGGCTACCACTACCAGCTGCTCTGAAAGGGTCCTGGATAGAGTGGGAGAAAATGTGAAACAGAACTCAAAATTATTTTTTAAAGACCAGGCTTACTGGTCAGAGACTGGAGGAAGCTGGGACTATGACCCTCATCACTCTTCAGCTCCGGAACTGAACTCACCCTGGTGGCTTGATGTTCAGTCAAGCAGTAGATAACTATAGGAAGAGCATAATAAGGTCTGCTCACCATTGAATGGTCAACCCTTCAAGACCAATAGGACAACATTTACCTAAGGACAAAATTCAGAAGGCCTGGGAAGAAGGATGGAGTGGAGATGAGAACCACAGATAGAAAGTAGAACAACTGTTGTTTCATGGCGGGCATTGCCAGCATTGAGATGAAACAAAGAAGATAATTTTTTCATATAAAAATGATGATCTTCACAGTAAGCCTTCACTCAATTCACAATAAAAAGTTTTCCAGAAAACAAAACAAAACTGTATCAGCAGGCCATTCTTTTGAGGTGCCTGTGTATGGACCCAAATCTCTAACCCTTCCGTGAGCAGCTGTTTGGACCACCCATGGACATCCAAACCCCAACTGAGTACCCTGTCTTTGCCAGGTCCTCTACCACAGCTTTGAACGCTGCTCTTGATAAAGACAGCCCAAACATAGGCATCCGCTACAGACCAAACATCAACTGCTGCGGTCAGCTGCTGCGGAGTTGATTCTTACTGATGACAACCATATGTGTGCAGAGTAGAACTGCTCCATAGTTTTTGAAAGGTTGTGATCTCTCAGAAGCAGATGCCAGACCTGTCTTCTGAGGCGTCTCTGGGTGGGTTTGAACCACGAACTTTTCAATTAACAGCCAAACACATCAACCATTTGCACCACCCAGGGACTCCTATAAGCCAATAACAATAAGAAAAAACAAACAATAAAATAAAAAGATCAAACCTGTTGTTGTTGAGACAATTCCAATTTATGTCAACCCTGTGTGTTACAGAATAGAACTGGTCTTCAGGATTTTCTAGGCTCTAATCTGTACAGGGTCGCTTTGAGTCAGAACTAACTTCATGGCACATAACCAACCAACCAACCAACCAATCTCTACAGAAGTCTTGGTGTGGTGCTGCAGGATAAACACAAGATTGCTAATTGCCAGGTTGGTAGCTCAAACCTACCAGCCACTCTCAGAAACCCTATACAAGGTGGCTATGAGTTGGAACTATAAAACAACTATCTTTTCAGAAACACAACACCAGACCTTTCTTCCATTTTACTGCTGGTTGGGTTAGAACCACCAGCCTTTAGGATAGCAGTCAAATGCCACGCAAGAGCCTTGAAATCTGACTTATAAGGCAAAGAGAGATGTCAAAACACATACCGATAGTAAAACAATCAAATGAAATGCATTACTCGAGTCAACCCTATAGTAACTCTATAAGGTTGCTAACAGGTGCTGTAGGACACACTGTGCAAACCCACCAGCTGCTGCACAGGAGAAAGATGAGGCTTTCTTCTCCCATAAGATTTATAGCCTTGAAACAGGGTCGCTGTGAGTCAGAACCAACTCTCCGGCACATAACAACAACAACAACCTCTGTAGATGCAGACTGTCACATCTATCTCCTCAAACAGGGACTAATGGGTTCAAACCACTGACCTTTTGGGTCGTAGCTGAGAATTTTAACCACTGCACCACTAGGGCTCCGTAGATGCCTCAAAATGAGGTCTCAGAGAGCATGGTCGACTCTAAATAACCCAGTCTTGGAAATCATTTCCTGTGGTGGCAAATGCTAGGACATGAAGCAAGATGGCCCCGGTCTGGCTCTGACTTCTGCCTGCATCAGTCTCTAACTGCCAGAGTCCAGAAGTGCCCCTTACCTTGTAAGTTCATATAAAAGGTTTTTAGCACAGACTGGAATCATAAAAACGAATACACAAAGCCACAGTTGAGCCACTAAGTAATCATGTGGCAATAGACAAGTCATTGAACCTCTCTTGGCCTCAGTCTCATAGCTTATAAATTGCAGAAAGGGAATATAAGTCTATGGGGTTGCGTTCAGCCCTGAAATTCCATTGGGTTATTTGTCTTCACTTTCTTAGTATCATATGCCATGAATAATTCCATGAAAAGAAAAAAAGTTAATATCTCTGTACCCAAGTGTACTCCAGTTGTTTTCCCATTCTTTCATTTCATTTCCTGGACTTGTAAAAAAAAAAAATGCTCTTCCTCATCAAAAATAAATGAGTCAGTTCTTAGTCAATGAAGAGTAATGACTGCTGATTTTTTTTTTTTTTTTTAAAGCTCAGCTCATCAAAATTCTAGGGAATTAACTGTTGGAGGATACAGAACCACCGCATGGCAGATTTGGGGGGATGAGTTGAGCAGCTTGACAATTGCTTCCTGTGTGGCTTCAATTTCAAGTCTGAAATTGTACATATGGTAGTCGAGCCAAAATGAGAAGCTGCCAGAATTCAACCGATCCAATTTCTATTATGCAAGAGTCATACTTATGACTTTAACAAACAATTCATGGTCTGAAATGTCTCCTTTCTTAAAATGGTGCGACACAGCTCATTGGAATCTGAGACAATGAAGATCATGATGCAGATGACACGAGCCAAAGGAATCTTTGTCTTCCAATTAGCCAAGTAGTCAGAGGTGTGTCTAAGGGATGGCAGGGAGGGCACGTGCCCCGGGTGCCACCAGCAGGGTGCACCACCTAGCAGTTTCGATGAACTACTGCAGTTTCCATTGTCAGCTGTGAAAATTCATTCAGCAATCTAAGATGAATGCTTTAGCATTTGAGAGTCTCCACGGGCCAGAGAAGATTATGTGATCTTCCTCTTCTGAGTGTAGAAAGAGAAGACACTGAAAACAATGGCTTTGAGCCCGTCACAGCCCAATTTTCATCAGTGGAAGTAAGGAAGGTGCAGTTGTACTTTCACACAGTGCTATCGTGTGTTAAGCCTGACTTGTATTTTGAGCTGATACTCTGGTAAAGTTATCTCAAAGATGAGTGTCAGATGTTTGGACCTGGACACAATTTCAGCACTTGCCATAGACACTATTTTCCATAGCTACGCCTCTGCAAGTAACTGTTGTTGTTGTTGTTAGCTGCCATTGAGTTGATTCCAACTCATGCTGAGTCCACATGTACAGAGAAGAGCTGCTACTTCGGGCTTTCAAGGCTGTGACCTTTAATGAGTAGACCGCCCTGCCAGTCTTCTTAGGTGCATCTGTTGATGCTTTGTGCTGTCAAGTTGGTTCCAACTCATAGTAACCCTGTACAGGGCTTCCAAGAGTGACTGGTGTGTGAACCTCTGACTATATGGTTAGCAGCCTAGTGCTTATCCTACAGTGTCACACCAGGACTCCTTTTGATATATACATACGGATGTATATATGCTGTTGCATGCCATCGAGTTGGTCTTGACTCATAGCAACCAAGTATGCGTAGGATTTCTGAGAGGAGGTTGTGGGTTTGAACTGCTGACCTTGTGGTTAGCAGTTCAGTGCTTATCCTATAGTCCCACGCCAGGGACCTATGTGCCTCTAGGTAAGTTCACACCATTCACCTTTTAGCTAATAGTTGAGCACTTAACCATTAGTGCCACCGCTACCCAAAGATGATACAAATAATTATAAGGAGCCTATCCTTGGCTCCTTAGGTGTCTGGATCCTTAGACACGATCCAGAAGGTGTCTCCTCTCTCTGTTTTGCATCTGCTGTCCTGGTATAAATTTACATTTGGGCTCCATGGCTTAGGATGGGGATTGGAGTGCATGGAAGCATTGCAAGGGAAGTTGTACATTGCTCTGGATCCGCAGTGTGTGTGCATATACATGGTCTTCATTTCCCAGTACTGATGATGGTTTTGTTTAATTTACGATAAAGTCATCTCAACCACTGTAAGCATACTTTAAAAGGCTCTTTGGGAGGACAAGTTCCAACACTAAGATACAAGGACTGAAAAATAAGAGCAAAGAGGATGAGATTGGAAAATTGGAATAAATTAATCTGCAGCAGAAAAAGACTGGAGAGCAACCCAAAGATACTCCTCTGGGCTCTAATGTGATTATACCCAGATGTTGATGGTGAGCTGCTCCCCAGTGGAGAGATGAGTGGGAGAGGGGACTGACGGGGCAAGTAATGGTGCCAGCATTTGGGGTGGTGTAGTTAATGCACGTAGCTGCTCACTGAAGACTGGTGGTTTGAGTCCATCACAGCTGCCTAGAAAGAAAGACCTACAGATGTACTTCTGAAAAAACTCAGTCATTAAAAGCCTCTATGGAACACAGTTCTTTCTGTTTAGATGTTGATGGAGCCTCCTCCATGAGTCAGAATGGAATCTAAGACAACTGCTTTGTACTGCTTAGTTACTCAACAGGCCATTTGTTGTTGTTATTAGGGGCCACTGAGTCTATTTCAACTCATAGCAGCCACATGTGATAAAATTGAGCCATGTCTCTCTCCTGCAGAGCTGATGGGTAAGTTCAAACTATCTGCCTTTCAGTTAGCAGACGAGTGCCGTAGTATCGTTCATTTTCTGCTTAGTTTACAGATAAGGAACTGAGATTCAGTGAAATAGCAAGGACCTCACCAGCTAGTGAAGGGCAACACTACAACTCGAACACTGGACTATCCAGCTCCAAAACCCTCTACCTTTCTACATCTTACTCTTCTTTAAAAACAGCAGATTTTAAAATCTGCTTAGTCTTTTGCTTAACACATGATAGCGCTGTGTGAAAGTACAACTGCATCTTCCTTACTTCCACCCCCATTGCAATAAAGATTCTATTGAGAAAAGAAGTATTTACTGCAAGTTTTTAAATGTTAAAAGGCCTTCAAAGGGAAGATACAGAGAAATTGTCTTCTTTGGAGGTCTGTTAAAACCAGATCGGTTATCATATATGTCTCATATAACTTCAGTATCATCTTTCTCCAAGGTGAAAAGATAGACACAGTGGTTCCACAAGCTCCTTTCTTGGTTGACAATCAAAGTCAAGTCTACATCCATGCGATGCAAAATGGTGGTCACGTGTTGAGTTCAGCCAACTTACTCACTCCCCACCCCAACTCCGGGCCAATTGCTGGGTCTAAAATGATGTTCAGATTGTCTTCAGGGGCCACAATCTCTCAATCACAGGCTGTTCTAGTCATTTACCACAATCAAGGAGAGGACTCAACTCTATTCTGGTTTACACCCAACAAAATAATGCCATTCTTAGTTTCTTAGCACTGCTATAGAAACATTCCATACATGGGGAGTTTTCAAGAACAGTACACACACACACACACTGAGCAAGCACCAAACCACCCCTCCCATATTACTCTCTACTCAACTTGGTTTGATCATTTATTGCAATGGACATACAGACCTCAGACCCCCTGCTCCCAGTTAGGGGATTTCCAAACAGGATAACATTTACAGGTATAGGAATTAGAGCTTCAACACATATTTTGGGAGACACTATTCAACCATAAAGGAGCTCTGGTAACATAGTGGTTACGAATCGGGCTGCTAATCTCAGGGTCAGCAGTTCGAAACTACCAGCTGTTCCACAGGAGAAAGATGAGGCTTTCTGCTCCCGTAAAGATTTACAGCCTTGGAAACCCTGTACAGGGTCACTATGAGTTGGAACTGACTCCACGGCATGTAACAACAACAAAATTCAACCCATAATAGAACCTATAGTTTCATTTGATAGCCATATTTCCAATGTTTCAGAACTAGAAGTTGGACAAAAAATGGCATAAAACTGGACCTGTGTGAGAAAATAAGAATGTCTTTATAAATGCTGGCTTTTATATGCATTGTTTGTATCAGAAAATGCAGTTCTGTTACTTGTAATTAGATACAATGAGGTGGTTGTTGCTGTGTGTAGTTAAGTGAGTTCCAAATCACAGTGAGCATATAGCTCAAAGAAGAACTCATAAGGGTTCCAATGATGATATCTGTGTGGGAATGGATCCCCAGGTCTTTTCAAACAGCCAGTCTTTCAGTGAGCTACATTCTACCTGAAGTATCACAAAGAAGCAGGGCTGGGAAACATGGCTTTAGACATCACATCAAGGTCTGAATTCCAGCTCTATACCTAATTGGATGTCAACTGCCTCAGGACCTCATTCTTTTTCTATTTAAAATTGTGGTGATAATAGCTACCCATAGTGTCACTCTGTGTCTCAACTCACTTCTAACTCACACTGACCCTGTATACAGTTTCCAGGTTGCTTTAGAAATAAACAGTACACAATGGAAAGAGTTTGACCCATAACAGGCATTCAGCGAGTGGAAGTTTTCATCTCTATTCATTCACACCTTTAATTACTCAACAAGTGCATAAGCCTTCATGCTGACACTTAAAGATTCAACTCTAGTGGCAAGAAACTTGAACAAATCCCCTGAATGGAGTCTCCTTTCTCCATCAGTGCATGCCAAGAAACGTGCATCTTAAGTTTCATCACATTATCTTAGCAAACCAGACAAAAATGTCTAAACGATTTTGTCTTCCAAACTGCCTCATACACTTCCAAGTGCCATCTGTTTGTGACTTGTTACAAAACAGAGTCAACAGAGCCATTTGGTGACATTTTAAAAAGTGACTTCAGTGTTTATCACCAAGGGATATAATTGCTAGAATTTGTGCAATTTGTTCTGTGTTATTGGGATGTGAAATGAAACTTTCAGAAAGTTTCTCAGCTGTTTCAATACATTATCCTCATCTTAACCTACGATGCCAGATTTTCCATCAGATTTCTTTCCATGTTAATTATCTCCCCCTGCCACAACGACCTTGCAGTCCAAGATGAATACTTGAAGCTTATCAGCTCACAGTCACCCTCACAAAATGAAAACCAAACAAGCCAAAAAGAACCCACATATTTGCATAGTCAAAATAGATCCATCAGCCAAAAATCTCATTTTTATACTGTGGTACAATGAGAAAAAAAAGAAAAAGCTAGAATACAATTCAGTGCCATACGTTCTTATACAGCTATGAATTCTGTGACTTTAGCAAGCTCTTTAACTTTATCCTCTGTCTCCTCACCAAAGAAACAAAATGAACATATCTACCCTTTGCATCTAAGCTGGTTGATGCTAAGACCATTCAGATAATGTGCTGGAAGTGCTATTGGAAGACAAAGCATGGGGTACTTAAGCCTACTTTGATTTTTCCCTGTCATAATAGAGTCTGTTGTTGTTAAGTGTGTCCCAAATCACAGCACCCCTGTATAGGGTTTTCGAGGAGCAGCTGGTGGGTTTGAACTACCGACCTTGTGGTTCACAGGCTATCCAATGTCTTGATTTACTGCTATAACCAACCTTTCTTCACCAAGAACATTACTTTTCTCTTCGCTCTCTCCCTCCCATGCCCTTTCATCTGGATTTGGCTAGCTTTTCCCAGATTCTAATTGAGTCTAGCATTTCAGACTAATTAGCTGGAATCAAGTCAACTTTGACGATTAAGGTGAGCTTGACCCAAGCCATGTTATTTTCAATGACCTCATATGCATGTGAAAGCTGGACAGTGACTAAGGAAGACTGGAGATGAATTGAAGCATTTGAATGATGGTGTTGGACAAGAATATGGAAAGTACCATAGATTGCCAGAAGAACAAGTAAACATGTGTCATAGACGAAGTACAGCCAGAGTGTTCCTTAGAAGTAAGAATGGCAAGACTTCATCTCAGCCTCACATTCTTTACACATATTATCAGGAAGGACCAGTCCCTGGAGAAGGACATCATGCTAGGCAAAGTAAAAAGTCAGTGAAAAAAGGAAGACCCGCAGCAAGATACATTGGCTCAGTGGCTGCAACAATGAGTTCAAACACAGCAACATTTGTGAGGCTGGTGCAGGCCTGGGCAGTGTGTCTTGCTGTTGTACATAAGGTTGCTGTGAGTTGGAACGAACTCAACAGTACCTGACAACCAATGACAACAGACTAAATACCCCACTTTCTGTAGGCTCGCCACCTTTTCCTAGTTCAATTGCAGCTCGATTCATTTCATATTTCGTTGTTAAGTAGTCTGAATCATAATGACCCTGTATGGAGTTTCTCAGGAGTGGCTGGGGAATTTTGAATCACCAACCTTGTGAATCAAACTGACCTTCTGATCTAGTGCTTATCCTATGAAACCACCAGGCCCCCATCCAAGTATTAACCAGGCCCTTAACCTGCTTAGCTTCAAAGATCACCCAAGATTGGGCGCATTCAGGGACTTTAGCTGGAGACTTCCATATTTATGTATGTATATTCATTAAACTCAGTTGCTGTGGAGTTGACTCCAACTCAAGGCTAGCCCATCTGTGTCAGAGTAAAACAGTGCTCCACAAGGTTTTCAGTGGGTGATTTTTTGGGAAGTAGATTGCCAGATCTTTCTTCCAAGGTACCTGTGGGTGAACTCAAACCTTCAACTTTTGAGTTAGTAGCTGAGTGTGTTAACTATTTGCACCACCAAGGGACACTGCTTGTTTACTGTTGCTGTGTGTCATCGAGTCAATTCCTACCCACAGTGACACTGTATAGGGTTTTCCAGGAGTGGCTAGTCTGTTTGAACTGCCAATCTTGTGGGGAGCAGCCCAGTGCTTTGCCAGGACTCAAGTGTGTTGACTGTTGTTGTTGTTAAGTTCCATCGAGTCAGTTCCAACTCATAGCAAGCCTGTATAGAGTTTCCGAAGAGCAGCTGGTAGATTTGAACTGGAGACCTCGTGGTTCTCAGTCCAGTGCTGATCCAC
>NW_006408774.1:3514369-3522758 GCF_000296735.1 Chrysochloris asiatica
CAAAGGAAGAGTGACTGAAAGATACAAAAACTCTGTTTTCATGGAGATCCTATTGTATTCTTCTGGCCTCACCAGCTGGGGCACATTGACAAAGATATATAAGCATCAACCACCATCGCCTTGCTTTCTCCCCTTCTTGTTGAAGACTCAACCCTTACTGAGCTCCACCCCTCCAAGTGTCTTTGGAATTTTCCTACAGTGTCCACATACGCTCATGAGTTCCATGAAATAGCCAGTCATTCCAGCCACCAGTGCCATGTTGAGATGCAAAGACCTGGAGTCAGAAAATCGACTAGGAAGAACATGCTCAGCCTTTCTCATGCTAAAAGAAACTGAAGAAAATATTCAAGCCTCAACTTGAAATATTGAAGGCTTCTACAGGAGTCCTGGTGTGGTGCTGAGGGTTAATGCACTGAACCACATAGTCACTTTGAACCGCAAGGTTGATGGTTCAAGCTCACCAGCTTCTCCTCAGAAACCCTATACAGGGTTGCTATGGGTCATAACTGACTCAGCAGCTATTAAAAACAACAACAACAACATCATAGACAAAATACTGAATGATGCAAAAGCATCAAAATGAAGATGGAAGGAATACATAGTCACAAGAAGTGGTCATTGTTCAGCCACTTCAAGAGGTAGCATATGATCAGGAGCCAATGGTACTGAAGGAAGAAGTCCAAGGTATACTGAAGTCACTGGCAAAGAACAAAGCTCCAGGAACTGATGGAATACAAATTGAAATTTTTCAACAAACAGAGACAGCGCTCAAAGCACTCACTTATCTATGCCAAGAAGTTTGGAAGACAGTTACCTGGCCAACTGATTGGAAGAGATTCATATTTGTGCCCATTATAAAGAAAGGTGACCAAACAGAATGCAGAAATCATCAGACAATATCATTAATATCACATGCAAATAAAATTTTGCTAAAGAAAATTAAAAATGACTGTAAGAATATATTAAAAGGGAACTGCTAGAGGTTCAAGCCGGATTCAGAAGGGGACGTAGAACGAGGGATATCATTGCTGACATCAGATGGATCTTAACTGAAAGCAGAAAATACCAAAAGCATTTAACTGTGCTTTATTTAATCTGAAAAGGCTTTCAACTGTGTGGATCATGACAAGCTATGTACAACATTGCAGAGAATAAGTATACTGAAACATTTCATTGTGCTCATGAGGAACCTTTACGTAGACTTAAAGGCAGTCATTCAAACAGATAAAGGGGACACTGAATGGTTTAAAATCTGGAAAGCTGTGTGCCAAGATTTCATTCTTTCACTCTACTTATTCAGTTTATAAGGAGCTCTGGTAGCGTAGTGGTTATGAATCGGGCTGCTAACCTCATGATCAGCAGTTTGAAACTACCAGCCATTCCACAGGAGAAAGATGAGGCTTTCTGCTCCTGTAAAGATTTGCAGCCTCAGAAACCCTGTGCAAGGTCACTATGAGTCAGATCCGACTCCACGGTACTCAACAACAAATTCAATATATACTCTAAGTATCTAATCCGAGAAACCGGATTAGGAAGAAGAACATAGTGTCAGGATTGTAGGAAGACTCATTAACAACATACGATATACAGTTGATACACCTTGCTTGCTGAAATGAAGAGGATACTTATTCATGACGTTCAAAGACCATGGCCTTCTGTTTGGGTTGCACCACATTGTAAAGAAAACAAAAATCCTCACCACTGGAACAATAAATATAATGATAAATGGAGAAAACATTGAAGTTGCTAAAGACTTCATTTTGCTTGGATCCGCCATCAACACTCATATGAAAGCAGCAGTCATGAAATCAACTGACATATTGCATTAAGCAAATCTTCTGCACCAGACTTCTTTAAAGCGGTCAAGAGCAAAGATGTCAGTTTGAAGACTAAATATGTCTACCCAAGTCATGATATTTTCAATAGGCTCGTACGCATGTGAAAGTTGGACAATGACTAAGGAAGACCATCAAAGAACTAACGCACTTGAGTTAAGTTATGGTGTTGGAGAAAAATACTAAAAGTACCACGGACTGCTGGAAGTATTAAAAAAAAATCTGTTTTGGAAGAGATATAACCAGAATGCTCCTTGGAAACCAGGATGGTCAGACTTCATCTCTCATGGTGTTGTTAAGTGTCTTCGAGTCAGTTCTGATTAATGGTGACGCTGTAGAGGTTGCTGGTGTGGCGCTGTGGGTTAATGCACTAGAATGCAAAGTCAGTTTGAACCACAAGCTTGGCGGGTCCAGCTCACCAGCCTCTCCTTGGAAACTCTATACAGGATCACTATGGGTCGGAACCAACTTAATGGCACACAGCAACAACATAGGGTTTCCAATCAGCAGCTGTGGGTTTGAACTGCACCAACCTTGTGTGGTTCACAATCCAGTGCTGATCCCACACTGCCGTACCAGGACATACTATCAGGAGGGACCAATTCCTAGAAAAGGACATCCTGCTAGGTAAAGAGGAGGATCAGCAAAAAAAGAGGAAGACCTCAATGGGATGAATTGGCACAATGGCAGTAACAATGGAATTAAGCTTAACAACTGTGGAGATGGCACAGAACCAGGCAGTGTTTCATTCTTTAGTCCATAAGGTTGCTAAATTGTTACATAGTTTAAAAAGACAATTCAATCATGACAGTAGCTTTATGTATGTTATTGTTTTTAGGTGCCGTCATGATTGAATTGTATTTTAAAAACATGTAACAACTTGGCTGGACCGGTATTCTCATTGGTTTGGCAGTTGTGTAATGATTTACCATAATGTGATGTGGTGTGATAAACCAATAAGAGGGAGGGTTAAGGGTGAGATGTAACAATATTAATCTTGTCACCTTTTTATTGATGAGAGGGGAGTTTCCTTGGAGTGTGAACTACAACACCATCTTACAAGACATAACAGGAAAGAGAAATGAGCAGAGATCCGAGACCAACTATCTCCAAGAAAGATGAGTCAGGAATGGAGTGTGTCCTTTGAACCTGGAATCTTTGTACTGTGAACCGCCTAGATCCAGGGGAAGATTGATGCCAAGACACATGATGATCTCTAAGGAATGGCAGGCCCGTGGTTGTTGAAAAGAGTCAAGGACCCTTCCCCAGAGGCAATAAAAAAAAAAAAGAGAGAGCAAGCCTTCCACTAGAGTTAGCACTGTGCATTCAAACCCCTAGTCTGCCCAACTGTGAGAGAAGACATTTCTGTTTGCGAAAGTCACTTACTTGTGACATTCTGCTGTAGCAGTAAGACAGTTTCCATGAGCCAGAGACAACTTGATAACAACAAACAAGGGAATCGAGGGGATCTGAATGGTGTCCTTTGTTTTTCTCCATAAGCTGGAGGCAGGATAACAGCTGAGATGTCTGTGAGCTGATTAAATGTGTGTTGAGAGCACCCAGCTCCTTGCTTATCATGAAGTAAGCACTAGAAAAAATTATACTCACGTCTTCCCCATGAAGGATTAAAGTTTATGGCAAATGCGTGCCTCCAAGGATCTCACAGAAAAATAGCCACCGTGACACCACCTGTGTATTTTGTACTCTAAGAGAAATATATGAGCCTTCCTGAAACTTTTATTTGAACCCTGAACAAAGATGACCTCTCTAGGTTCAAACACATGCCATCAGAGAAACCCTCTGACCACACGTGTCCTCTCTCTGTGACCCAGGCACCTAGAGAAGGCTCCAGAACCTTGCCAGCTAAGAGGTGTGTGCAGAAGAAAACTGAACTCTGAAGCTTTTGTGCTCAGTGTTGTAAAATGCTTCCAGACATGACAGATGAGAAGGGGATAATCTAAAACATGGACCACTTGCATGTTTGGCTTTTGAAGATTTTTAATAAGCAGCAGCTTTCTGGGACCCAATTGGGTTCCTGGCTTCCAACTGTTTGTTTTAAGCTGTTTTTCCTTTGATTGTTTGAAATCATAAAGGATTCTCTGGGGAGGTATGATAGTCAGACATGAGGGCAATTACCAGACAGACCACAGCAGGTAGTGTGTTCCTGGGGAAGCTCAGGATTCTACATCCCCTCATCCTACCACCAAACCCAAAAGCCATACCTGTGGTCATCAAGTCAGTGCTGACTCACAATGAGCCTAGAGGACAGAGGAGAATTTCCCCCAGAGAGTTTCTGAGGTAAATCTTTATAGACGCAGACTACCACAACGCCTCTCCCACAGAGAGCTGGTGAATTCCAACTTCCAACTTTATAGTTAGTAATCCAATGTTATCCCACTGTGCCATTAGAGTGCCCTTGGAGGAGTACCACCCAAAACCTCACTGCCAGCAAGTTGGTTCTGACTCACAATTACACTATTTAGGGCTTCCAAGATTGGAAATCTTTATAGGAGCAGACAGCTTCATTTTCCTCCTGAAGACCTTCTGGTGGGTTTGAACTGCTGGACTTTGGTTAGCAGCCCATCACATAACCCATGGGAGGAACACAGTAGTGATTAAATGGGCCCAGATTTGACCCCATTAAGGTTTTAGGGCTGGCAAGAGGAGAATTCTCTCACAAGAATGAGAGTTAGGAATTTGGGATTCCTGAATCGCTGTCTCTATTTTTATTCTTCTCTCCCTCACCCCAACCCCCAGTCTCTTCTAAGTAAGTACTGGTCTCTTTGGCTAATGTTTTAGAAATTCTGGTCACCTATGAGACCAGTACAGTAATAAAAGCCAAGCCAGCTGCCATCAAGATGATTCCAAGTCACGGCAGAGTAGAACCATGCCCCAGAGGTTGTCAATGGCCAATGTTTTCAAAGTAGATCACTGTGCCTTTCTTTCAAAGTGTCATCTAACGTAAACTCAGATCTGTAGCCTTTTGATCAGCAACCAAGTACACGAACTGTTTGTATTACTCAGAGACTCCGGTGTGGTAATGAGAACCAGAGTGTAGTGATGAAGTGCCCGGAACTATCTAGAAACTGGGGACACAGCTGTGATCAAAGCAAACAAAGGCTCTGTCCTCCAGGCTCTGACATTCCCTTGGAGGGGCAGATAGACAAACAGACAAAGAAACAAAGAAGAGGACCTTGAAGAAGGAGGAAATGGGGCAAGAGACAGAATTTAGAGGGCGGGTTGGAGAAAGTTCATAGATCATAGAAAGCCACCACGTGAATAGAGACTTGTGTCTGGGGGAGAGACTTCTTGACTGAGGGAATAAACAGCAGGATACAAGGTAGGATCCATGGATCATAGTACATCCCAGAAACACAAGGATACCAGGTTGACTGGAGGAGGGCATGTGGAGAAAACTAGAGGTCCGAGGGAATGGGCAGTGGAGTCATCTAAGACTTCACCCTGAGGAGATGCGAAGAGTTGCAGACTTTGAAGCCTGACTGATTCTGTCTGACAGGTCCTGACTTTGATTTGGAAAATGGGCTGTTGGGAGACAAGGTGAAGTGGATTATATTACACCACACACACACAAATCCTGGGTAGATTTGTCACATTTCAACAATAGCAGGACCAAAACAAAAAGGACATCCAAAGTTTGATATCAACCTACCTTCCAGTTTGGTATTTGCATAATGTTGCTCTACTTGAGGACAGACAAGTCACCGCATTGCCCAGAAATAAAACGCCATTAATTCCACTACAGACTGTTGTATGCATGGCATTTCATTTTTCCAGCCAGAAAGCTCAAATTGTTGTTAGGTGTCGTTGAGATGGCGCTGATTCATAGCAGCCCTGTGGATAACAGAATGAAATGTTGCCTGGTCTGGCACCATCTTCATGAATGTTGCTATGTTTGAAAGCTTTGTTTTGGCTATTATGTCAAGTCAAGCTCAAATACCAGACTGTTATGGTCAAATGCAGACCTGGAAGCCACAGAAAATGGCTGTGTTTGGCCTGCTTTCTTGGCAATCAGGTTGCTATCTCCCAGGGGACAGGGGGGTGTCTGTGGTCCAGTCCAGCTCACCAGGGTTCAGGGGTCTTAACCAGGGCTTCATAGCCAAGGTTCCAGCTGGGACAAGCTGGCCCCTTTCTGGGCTTTGTCTCTTGTGCATGGAACTTTTTTGTGGACTGTGTAGAAATGAGCAAATTGAAGACTTGGATATGAGAAGTCTTGAGACCCAATCTGTAGCTCTCTCATTCATTTATTTCATTCAAAAAATGCCTATCCCTGCTATGCCCCAGATAGTCAGGATTCAGCAATGAAAAAAAAATCACAGCCCAGAACACCTAACTTCACAGAGATTTCATTCTAGGGGAGGAAACAGACGATAGAAAATAAGTAAAATATGCAGTCTATGAAATAGTGAGTGTTATATATAATGGGGAAACATGAAAGGGGGGCATGGAGTAGTCGGATTGGGAGTTTAAAAAATAGTGATTAGGAAAGGCCTCCTGCCCATTCCATGAAGCTCTGAGGTCTGTCCAGGTCTTTCTGGCCCTCAGCTCAGCCTCTGCATGGACGTCCGTGTGCCATACTGTTTCTCAGAGCAGGAGCAATGCCAACTGGTCCTCAGGCATGGAGAGCAGAGAGTGTGACTGAGAGGCCATTGGTACCAGGAATTCTTTGTAAGTTCTCTTTGCCTATTCCCTTCCTCTGCCTCTCAACAATAAACAGTTGTAACTGCTTTCTAAAAAGAAACAGCAAGTGGCCTACAGTAAGGATTGAGTAAATGAAAGACTAGGGGTTACCATCGCCATCTTGAAAAGTTCTTTTGGATAACGATTGTGTCTCCACTCCTCTTGAATCTGCCATGGCACTCTAAGATAAGCACTTGACTGCTGACTAAAAAGTCGACAGTTCAAACCCACCAGCTGCTCTCAGAAACCATACAAATCACTATGAGTTGGAATTGACTCAATGGCACACAACAACACAACAAAAACAACGTAGTAAACCATATGTTTGTCTGATTTTAAATGACCAATACCAGTTCATTTAGCTCACTGATGCCTAGGGTATTTAACCAGAAACACATTGAATCTGCTTGTAAAAATCAACCATTGGAATCTATGAAGCAGAGTTCTATTCTGACACACCTAGAGTCACTATGAGTCGGAGCAAACTCAAAGACAACTGGAAACAAAATCACATTGTTGTTAGAGGCCCTCACATCAGCACCAACTCACAGCAGCCTACGCATAACAGAAGGAGGCACTGGCAAGTCCTGCTCCTATATCACAATCTCACAATCCTTGCTACGCTGGATTCCGTTGCTGCTTTCACTGTACCATCCATCTCTTTAGGGTCTTCCTCTTTTTCACTGACCCTCCACTTTACTGAGTATGATGTCATGCTCCAAGACCTCTTCCCTCCTGATAATATGCCTGAAGTATGAGAGATGAAGTTTGGCCATCCTGGCTTCTAAGGAGTAGTATCTTGGCTATACTTCTTCCAACACAGATTTGTTTGTTCTTTTAGTAGGACATGGTACTTTCAATATTCTCCTCCAACATTATCATTCAAATGTATCAATTCTCCTACAGGCTTCTTTCTTCACTGTCCAGCTTTCACATGCTTATGAGGTTATTGAAAAAAACATGGCTTGGGTTAGACGCACCTTAGTCCTCAAGCTGACATCTTTGCTCTTCAACACTTTAAAGAGACCTTCTGCAGCAGATCTGCCTAATGCAATACGTCATTTGATTTCTTGACTATAATACGTTGTTGGATAGAAATAATACTGTAGGTCACATAATAAAATTTGCAAGACTAATGACTTCTTTGCTGAAAATACCTTTTTTAAGCAACAACTGAAAAAATGAATATGTACATGGACCTCACCAGATGGAATACACAGAAATCAAATTGACTACATCAGAAAAGAAAGAGTGGGAAAACTCCCTATCATCAGTCAAAATAAGGCCTGGGGCAGACTGTGTAAGACACCACTAATTGTTCATATGTAAGTTCAGTCTGAAGATAAAAAAAGATTAAAACAACACCACAAGAGCCAAAATATAACCTTGAGCATATCCCACCTGAATTTAGAGATCATCTCAAGAACAGATTTGATGAGTTAAATACTAATGACCAAAGACACGGTGGTTACAAATCGGGCTGCAAACTGCAAGGTCAGCAGTGAAACTACCAGCCGTTCTATGGGAGAAAGATGAGGCTCTCTGATCCTGTAAAGATTGACAGCCTCGCCTACTAAGAGAAGCAGTGATGCCTAAGCTGGAGGCAGAGACAATGACGTGGAGGGATGGAGCAGTTGGGGAATTTAGACACAGAGAGGGAGAGGGGCTGTGGGGGCTGTGTGATGATGACTGGGGGCAGGCTTGTAGTGTATACCCTTTGGTTAGTTGATGATGCATGGAGGGGATTGTAACCATAGCAATGAAACGATATACGATAAGATGCATGTAAAACTAATGTTCTCCCATGTAAACTATCACATAATTCACAATAAAACATTTAAAAAGAAAGAAAGAAA
>NW_006408774.1:3524018-3532698 GCF_000296735.1 Chrysochloris asiatica
GTTACTATGTCAGAATTGACTCAGTAGCATCAAGTTCAGTGGGTGGGTAGTCTTCCAGAAACAAAACAGGTTAGTCTTAGAAGAAGCACCATGAATGGCGTTTCAGCACATTAGGAGAATCACACTGTAGCAGCTAGCTAGAATCCCACTGTCTGTGGTAAACACACTGCTCTGTGACCTGGATCCAGTTCCTTCTCATCTGTAAATTTCAGCTTCCTCCTTCTTGAATGGGGATATGATAGTAACATATAGGGCTATGTAGTTGAAATGGAATGGCCCATAAGAAGACTTAACTCAGTGATTGTTGTTGTTAAGTGCCATCAAGTTGGTTCTGACTCATAGCGACCCCGTATAGGGTTTCCGAGGAGCTGCTGGTGAGCTTGAACCACCGACCTTGCAGGTCAAATGGTTTTGCAGTCCAGCACATTAACCCACAGCATCACACCAGGACTCCAACCCAGTGATTAAGCACATGGTAAGCACTCAAACATTAGCTATTATCATAGCTCCGAATGCATCTGCAGTGCAGTGAATTATTCAGCATGTCTCTTCTACCTATGGTCTTTGTAATTCCCACCAATTGACTTTTCCATGATGGATCTGGATAAGAGAAGGTGGGAGCAGCTGGGGCTAAGATTATATGATTCAGTTGTAAGGGATTGTTAACAAAGTCGTTGGGATTGTTAAAAGCTTGGAACTCTAAAGTGAATATAAAACGAGTCATCTCAAAAGTGGGAAATGGAGATCTCACTACCATCAAAAAAAAGAAGAATCGGGAGAGAAGCATTTCCTTTAGAGCCTGCATGTTGAATGTCCTTGACCCAGGAGGCAGAGCTGTGACTGCAGAGGAGTGACAGGAGCAGAACCAAGAGCTAAAGTATGAGACAGAGTGGTGAGCTTCCCCGCCCACAGAGCAAGTAAAGCTGAGTGAGTGCCTTTGGACAAGAGACTATAGAGTAGGGTGCCTACAGGCATTTAATTGACAAGCTAGGTTTGCTTATCCACAGAGTTAGAATTGAGCACCTTCTGGCTAAGGCGGAAAGCTGAATGGCATGCCCTTTAGGCATTTATCAGCAATGCTAAAAGAGCTTTGAAACATTGCCTAAGAAGGACAGAGACCAAGGGGCTGCTTGGCTGAGAGGCTGAGGACTAATATAGGCCTGCCTGTGGACAGTTGAGAAGAGGCTGTCGTGACCACAGAGCTGTATCCAGAGCATTTCTGATCCTCCACTACAGGCTGTAAACTTCCCTAATAAACCCCATGACGGAGAGTATGGAGCTTGCCTTCAGGTCATTGCAGTGAATTATTGAAGCCAGCTGAGTACAGCGTGCGTGGGAGGGTGTCAGGGTTGGTAGGAAGGTAAAGGGTTGGAGGCATGTCTGACCTCAGCCCCTGAGGAATCAACCCTGGGCTGATGCCAACACTGTTGGTTCTCCTTTCCCTGGATGAACTAGGAGGCCAGATATTGTCTTCCATTCCCTTTATACAGAACACAGCAGTCTGTTTTAAATATCGTCTTAACATGACTACCATATCCTTACCTAGGTCTTTAGGAGGCCCTGTAGTGTAGCGGCTTACACATTAAGCTGTTAACTGCAAGGTCAGCAGTTCAAATCTACCAGCCATTCCACAAGAGAAAGATGAGGCTTTCTGTTCCCATAAGATATACAGCCCCAGAAGCCCTAAATAGGATCACTATGACTTGGAACCAGCTTGGTAGCACAAAATCACCACCACCACTGCCCCGGTCTTACAAAACCATAAACCCAAATGTTTCCCAGAGGGCTGGGCATATGATGTGGAGCACATGAATGAATGAACTGGTATGCCATTTATAAAATTCCCAAGATGCTTTCAAATAATTGACCTGGCACCAGATGTTGTACCACAGGCTTTCCCATAGATTTATTATTAGCTCAGTTGCTCTTCCCAATATTTCTGTAGGATTAAAGAAATCAATTGCTATGATGGAGAACCCAAATGGTTTGCACACAGCTGCTAACTGACAGATTCAAGTTCACCTAAAGGTGCCTCAGAAGAAAGTCTAATGAACTATATTTGAAAAATCAACTTTTTAAAAAATGTTTTATTGTGAATTAAGTGATCGTTTACATGGGAGAACATTAGTTTTACATTAATCCTATCGTATATCGTTTCATTGCTGTGGTTACAATCCCCTCCAAGTATCATCAACCAATCAAAGGGTATACCCTGCAAGCCTGCCCCCTGGTCATCAGCACACAGCCCCTCTCTCTCCCTGGGTCCTGAGTCCCCAGCCGCTCCATCTCTCCACATCATCATCTCTGCCTCCATCTCTGGTATCTCTGCTTCTCTGGGTAGGGTCCCGCTCTCCTCTCTTCTCCCTTGATGGTCCCAGGGACCTCCGCTCCTGGACTGCAAAGTCAACCACTCCCCTTTTGAAATTTTATTCTGACACACAGAGGATCCCCCTGAGTTGACAGCAACTGGTGCTGGTAACCGGTACTGTTCTGTTTGTATTTTTACAGATGAAAAAACAATAAGGTTAAAAAAATGTATGTGCATTATCCTGAGGCCATGTCATTACAAAATAGCAAGGTAGTGATGTAAACCAGTATTATATCCTTTGGGGAAGAAACATCACTTCATATTTAATGTCATTTCAGGGATGTGACACAGGAATTCATTGTTGTTCAGTGCTGTCAAGTTGGTCCTGACTCATATGCACAACAAAACAAAACACTGCCTGGTCCTGTGCCATCCTCACAATGGTTGCTGTTTGAGCCCATTGTGGCTGCCAATGTGTCAATCCACCTCATTTGGGGATGGGGAGGGACAGTCTTCTTCTTTTTCACGACCTTCCACTTTCCCCAGTATAATGTCCTTCTCCAGGGACTGGTCCTTCCTGATAATATGTCCATAGTACAAGATACAATGTCTCACCATCCTGCCAAGGGGCATTCTGCCCGTACGTCTTCCAACACAGATTTGTTTGCTCTTCTGCCAGTCCATGGTACTTTCGATACTTGTTAACAACACCAGAATTCAAATCCATTGCTTCTTCTCTGGTATTCCTTATTAATTATCCAACTTTCTCATGTATATGAGGAGATTGAAAATAAGATGACTTGGACAGGAATTAAAACACTTTAAATTATATCTAGACTTGCTCCTGCCCAATAGTATTTCAGAGATGCAGAGTTTTATTCTTTAAAAAATATATTGGGTTATATACTCATTTAGAACAAAAATTGTATAGAGAAGAAATGATTGAAAGAAAGAAAAGGATAAAACATTTGCAGACAGTAAGTTGCAACACGCCTGAAGGTAGCATCTCCCATGACTCTTTGAGGAATAGTTGAGTGGGTTAGCCTATCATAAATCAGCCAACTTGGTTCAAAGGCAGTAAATAATGCTGTCAGCAGCACAGGAAGATATATTCCTTTGGAAGGAAGCAGAGATAAATAGAAAAGGATTGGGTTTCATTGTTTTGTTTTCGGATGAACAAAAGACATCTGAAACCTTCTGTAACTGAAGACCCTAACTTGGGAGATTCTATAAAGGAAGCCCTACAACCACTTGAGTTAGACAATGTACCCCATGGATGATGATTGAGCTGAGTCATACCTTCTGTCCAGCCCTCCTGGTGTCCTTGACATCTAGCCTTGCTATTATTTAAAAAGAGGTCATTAGCTTCTCCTGCATTGGTCAAATAAGCCAACACAGCAGTATCAAGCTTACGTAACAGTAACAAACCCAACTGCCCACTGCCATTGGGTGGGTTCTGACTCATAGTGACCTCATAGGACAAAGTTGTTTTGTTAAGTGCCATCAAATCAGTACTGACTCTTAGCGACCATATGCACAACAGAATGAAACCCTGCCCAGTCCTGGCCAACCTCACAATCGTTTTTATGTTTGAGCCCATTGATACAGCCACTGTGCAAATCCACCTTGCTAGGGGTCTTCCTCTTTATCTTTTGAGTTGTACCCCATCAGCAAATGAAGGTCCCAAGGACTTTACTCCATTTGCAATATCATAGTCAACTCTACTTTGAGGTGGCAGCTCTTCCTCAGTCGCGTTTTGAGTACCTTCCAACCTAAGGGGCTCATTTTCCGGCACTATATCTGACAGTGTTTCTCTGCTATTCGTAAAGTTTTCAGTGACTAAATTATTTGGAAGTAGTTTATCTCTACTTCTTCCTAGTCTGTCTTTGTCTGGAAGCTCTTCTGAAACCTGTCCACTGTGAGGTGGACCTCCTATAATCCTGTTCTGTCATTTTCTGGCTTTTTCAACCCCCACTTAAGTGCTCTCTCTGGACCTCCATTTTCATATCTATAGAATGGAGACCACCTTTGAGTTGTGGTGAGGATTGGAGGGACAATGCATGAATGTACCCTTAGGAGAGACACAGTAGGTCTGCACTCAAAGCGATCCACTCTTTTTAGGGGAAAGGGCCAGCACTGGGGGCAGAAGAGACAAGTTGCAGGCTGGTGAGTGTTGATTTGGCTTGAAAGACAATATTTCATGGGCTCCTATTTCATAGACTTCATTCTAGCAGAAAAGATAAGAAGTTGATTAATAGCTCTTAACAACAACAATCTTTGCAGAAGCAGATGACTACATCTTTCTCCCTCCTGGTGAGTTCAAACTGCCAATCATTCAATTAGCAGCCAAGTGCTTAAATTCGGTGCTACCAGGGCTGCACTTAGTAAGCACAACTCAATTAATATTGGTGCTTTAGGGAGCTCAGTGCAAAGAGCTAGAGAAGAATTTATGGTCCATGAAAGAGAAATAAACACAAGATGAATCCCCTGTCTTCCCTGAAGCCCACAAAAAATCACTTTTTAAAAGTCTGAAGTAAAGATGAGATATTCTATTTTCCAAGAAGCAAGCAGAAACTTTCTATATTTAGTTGTCAAAAGAAATGAAATTTAAGCCAAACTATGGGAGAGCTGGAATGGCACTGTAAGACAAGCACTGGACTTCCAACTGCAAGGTTGGCAGTTGAAACCCACCAGCTGCTCCTTGGAAACCCTAAACAGGATCACTATGAGTCAGAACCACCTCGACACTTAATAGTAACATGGGAGAGTGCTGAGAACAGACAGAAACCTCAGTCTGTAGACAGATACAGTTTTTGCCAAGTGCCCCATTCCTGAAGCCCATACCCAATCATGGCCTTCTGATGCAATATCAGAGGAGTCTGGGTAGATCACAAGGGAAGTCAGAAATATTCCTTAACAATTTTTTTACCATAGTGTGCACAACAGGGTGGGAGTAACAGCAAAAACACCTATCCACTACCATCAAGTTAGTTCTGACTCATAGCAACCCTATATAGTGTTTCCAAGACTGTAAATCTTTATGGGAGCAGACAGCCTCATTATTCTCCCATAGTGTGACTAGTGGGTTTGAACCACCAACCTTGGCGTGAACAGCAGCAAATAAATGAGGAAGAACCAGGAAGCTACACCATTTTTTTATATATATAAATATTTTATTGTGAATTATGTGATAATTTACATGGGAGAGCATTAGTTTTACATTCGTTCTATTGTATATTGTTTCATTGCCACGGTTACAATCCCCTCCATGCATCATCAACCAACCAAAGGATATACCCTGCAAGCCTGTCCCTCCTCCCCAGTCGTCAACACACAGCCCCTCTCCCTCTCTGGATCTCAAGTCCCCAGCTGCTCCATCTCTCCACATCATCTTCTCTTCCTCCATCTCAGGCATCACTGCTTCTCTGGATAGGGGGTCCTGCTCTCCGCTCTTCTCCATTGATGGTCCTAGGGACCTCTGCTCCTAGACTGAAAAGTTAATCACTCCCCTCCTTGCCATAAAATGTATACCTTTACATTTCCAACCCTCACAATCAGTCCTGATAACAATTATTCACTATTGTATCACAAGAGACCTATCTGCATTTCATTTCATTAGCCCCGCCTAGACAGATTGGCTACTACTCACTGGAGATTCTACCTACCTCCACACCCTCTGGATCTAGGTTCTTTCTTGAAAGCTTGTAAGCCAGTCACTTCTTGCCTTTGTAGCACCCCCCAACCCCCATTTTGGGTAGCCAGTGTCCAAGTTGCCCATACCTGTCTACTCTCTGTGTGGAGGAGGTGGGAATGATTCTTGCAGGAAGGATTTGTTTCCTTTTTTGAGCTACTGCATCCATAGGAGCTACACCATTTTTATTGTTCAAAAGTAGTCTCAGTTCAGAAAGGAAGAGGAAACAAGGGGAGGAACTATCCTTGGATCACATCACCATGCATATTTTTAAGTGCTTGATGACAAGCCATGCTAACTCCTGAATTCCAAAACCTGTGGGAGGCATTTCACTAGGATGGAGTGTGTAGAAGGGTGGAGACCACAAGCCTAACTTGTTGTTGTTGTTGTTGTTAACTGTTGCTGAGTCTGCTGACTCATGGTGACCTGGTGTTCCACACGTATGGAGCCCAGCCCTATACCATGTTCAGAACGCTCAGCACAATTGAGTCCATTGTTGCAGTTACTGCGTAGTGTCTTCCAACCTGGGGGTTGATCATCCATCAGTAGAGGGGACAATATTCTTTCGTGATGTATAAGATGTTCATTGGCTGAGTTTCAGAAGACCAGCAGGCCTTTTGTCTGGGTATGTCTTAGTCTGGAGGAGGTCTGGTGGTGCTTTGGGTTAACTGTTGGGCTGCTAATCTCATGGACAGCAATTGAAACACACCAGCTGACCCAAGACAGAAAGATGAAGCTACCTGTTTCCATAAAGACGTATCATCTTGGAAACACTGTATAGCGCTGTTATGAGTAGGAACTGACTCAATGGTTTTGGATCTGAATTTGGAAATTCTCCTAAAATCTGTTTATCCTGGGTTATCCTGCTGGAATGTGAACTATTGAAGACAGAGCTTCCAGCATCATGTTGTTATTGTTTCTGCATATACCATCAAGTCAGTTCCAACTCACAGTGACCCTGTGTAGGGTTTCCAAACCTGTGAGTCTTTATGGGAGCAGAAAACCTCATCTTTCTCTCACAGAGTGACTGGTGGGCTTGAACTGCCAACCTTGTGGTTTGAAGTCCAGTGCTTAACCTACAGTGTCACCAGCATGACATAGGCATCATGTTCTTGTTGTTGTTAAGTGTTGTTGAGTCTGTTCTGACTCATAGCAATCCTGTGTAGAGTTTCCAAGGAGTGATTGGTCAGTTTGAACTGCCAGCCTTGTGATTAGCTGTCCAGTGCCTATGGAGACCTAGTGTGGGGCTGTAGGGTAAGTACTGGTGGTTATATGCCATCACATTGGTTCCAACTCATAGCGACCCTGCATAGGGTTTATAAGGCTGCAAATCTTTCTACCATCTTTCTCATGAGGAGTGGATGGTAGATTTGAACTGCTGACCTTGTGGTTAGCCATCCAACTCATAACCAACTATATTACTAGAGATCCTTCCATAGGCATCATGTTGTTGTTGTTAAAGTGCCATCAAGTCATAGTGACCCTGTAGAGGGTTTCTGAAGAGCAGCTGGTGAGTTTGAACCACCAAAATACAAATCACTACAGTTGAACACACTAAAATACAAGTGGTGGAAACCTGTGAATTACACCCTGAAATTCCTCCCCCTCTGCACTATGTTCCCTCCAACAGTTGCCTGAACCTATTCATATTTAAATAAAACCTAGAAAGAAGTCAGGCAAAGACCTAGTTGTGGATATTGCAAGAGAGGGGAAGCAAGAAGAAAAAAGGAGAAAAGATGTGCAAAAGGAAGATTAAAAAACTACATCAAAAAATCATCTATCCCAGAGAACAAAGAGTTTAGTTCTCTGTGATCTTAAATAAATTGATAACACAGCTTCTCTGGGAAGAAAGCTCAAAGAAGAACTAGAAATGATCAAAAAAGGAATAAGAAGACAGCTTGAGCAGTTAACTGGTAGAGCTCAGAAAATAAATGGAAGATAAAAATAAATCAATTATTGAGATGAAAGTCAATTTAGAAGCAATGGAAAATAGATAAAGACTATTGAAGGCACAGGACAAACTTTTTGAAAATCACACAAAATGAAATAGAAGCAAGGAGATAGAAATTATAGATGAGGTGATGCAAAAGAATAATAGTAAGGAAGCCTGACAAATTGCTATACTCGATAAGAAAAAGGCAACAGGTTAAAGAAAAAAAAAATTAAAGACCATTCAAAAAAGTTTCTTGAAGTCAAGAAAGCTGGAAATCTCTACATTTGAAAGATACAACATGTCCGAGGAAAAATCAGTATAAAAATGTCAACATCTGTATATGTACTGGCAAGCTACTGAAAGTCCAGGGAAAATGTACAGTATATATTGAGCAGAGAGAAGAATCACAAGGGGGGAGTGTGAGTGGGGGCTGGCTTTCTGCTTTCCAACCCCACTAAGACCTGCAACTCCAGACAACAGCGCACTATCTACCAGGTTCTAAAGGGACAAATGTAACCCAAGTGTTGTCTGTTGAGCCCACTGATGCTGTGACTATAAAAGAAAACAGCCAGAGAGGAAGATAAAAGAAATCTGATAAAGGAAACAAGTGTAAATTGCTATAATTTCATGAACTTGACCTATACTTATAGATGTAGTAGCTCAAAATACCAACTGAGAGGGAAGGAGTCTTCGTATCAAGGATCAAACCTATCCCCCCTCTACACAGGGTTGATAGGGATGGGCAACT
>NW_006408774.1:3533908-3543309 GCF_000296735.1 Chrysochloris asiatica
GGATTATCAAGAGCTCCATGCATCAAATTAATACATGTAACTGAATATTAAGATGAAAAACAATTTGCTATTGACTGCCAAGTGGCTAGATCTGTTACACTCGGGCCTATAGGGCCTCGAACCTCTGACCAGTCTTACACGGTCCGCAACAAAATGACTATATATTCTGAGTGTTTTTATGCACATTAAAAAAAACAAAAACAAAAACAAAACACCCAGAGGGAATAGAAGCAAATACTGTTGAATGATGATGCATGGAGGGGATTGGAATCATTGCCATGAAATGAAATACGACAGGATACATGCAAAACCAATGTTCTCTCATGTCAACAATCACTCAATTCACAATAAAAGCTTTAAAAAAGAAGACAGTCAGGCATTCTAGGCATTCAAGAATTGGAGGATCGTATTAACAAAACCCTTCTTGACACATCTTTTTGTTTTTAACTTTTTACTGTGAATTGACTAAAGGTTTACAGACCAGACCATCAGTTTTACATTCAACAAATCATATAATTCATTTTATTTCAGTGATTGCAATCCCCTCAAATGTAATATCACTTACCCCATTTCTTCTGGGTGATTTTTTGTGTCCATTCCTCTCTTTTCCCCAATCTTTCTAAATTTTA
Source organism: Chrysochloris asiatica (assembly GCF_000296735.1). Taxonomy (NCBI): domain Eukaryota; kingdom Metazoa; phylum Chordata; class Mammalia; order Afrosoricida; family Chrysochloridae; genus Chrysochloris; species Chrysochloris asiatica. The sequence goes on from NW_006408774.1 coordinate 3,534,538, forward strand.
TCCTAGGTAAATACCACCCTTTTGATCTCAAATGGTTGAACATTCTGCAGTGTGCATACCTCACTAGTGTTGTTGTCTCCTTTATATTCCCATCTACTGCTTGACTGAAAATTGTCACAAGGGTGAGTTCAATTCCAGACCTGAAGGGTGGTCAAGTCTCCCATATTTCTGACCAATGAGCCTGAACTTGATTTTTTTTTATATAATTTTGAGCTTTGTTCCACATTTTTTCCCACTCAGGCCAGGACCTTCTAATGTGATCCCTTCCAGAGCAGTTGTCAATGGTAACCAGGCACCATCTAGTTCTTCATTTCTCAGGGTCACAGAGACTGATGTTCATGTGGTCCATTAGTGTATTGTCCTAAATGATTCCAAGCATCTTCAGTTTTCATTACTCTTCTTTCTTCCGCACATGAAGAGACCAATAGTTTTATCTTAGAAGGCTGTTCATGAGCTTTTAAGATCCCAATTTCTACTCACAAAAGTAGGATGTAGAACATTGTCTTTGTGGACTATGTTATGTCTATTAACCATGGTGTCCACTGAGGCTATGGTCCTGAGCTCTCAGTCCCAGTAACTCATTCCCTCAAGGTATTTGGTAATGTCTAAAAAGTGGTCATAATTTTGCTCCTTGTATACTCTACCACCTTCCTGGATGTATTTGCAACAATAGCAAATACCTATGTACACATATCTTGTCAAATCTAGATCTATTTGTAGGCATACTTCCACTCTCTTTCCCACATCCATGCAGCTTGTGTTCTTGGTACATGTTTGAAAATGAAATCCACTGTATTCACAATATTAATCAGATTTGTTGTTCGCTGCATCATGTTGGCCCGTGATTCGTGGAGGCTCCAAACACAACAGGATTCGATCATTACGATCCATGGAGTTTCTGGTGTCTTATTTTCAGGATCAGATTGCTAAGCCTCTCTCCCTAGTGTGTCTTAGTCTGTAAACTCTGCTAAAACCTGTTCAGCATCAGAGCAACATACAAGCCGTAACTAACAGACAAGTTGTGGTTGCGCATAAGGAGCACAGATTGGGTATCGAACCCTGGTCTCAATCATGGAAGGGAAGAATTCTACCACACACCCACCACTGCCTTCTGAACACCCTATGATAGAGTTGTTTCTGTTCAGTGTGGCAAGTGAGTTCCAACTCATAGCAACCTTGTATAGGTTTTCTGATGAGTTACTGGTGAGTTTGAACTGCTGAGCTTGCTGTTCAAACTGACCTTATAATCCCGTGCTAATCCTGCAGTGCCACACCAGGATCCCAATAATAGAGATCATTGCTGTTGCTAAGTGCCATCAAGTTGGTTCTGACTCATAGCAACCCGATATAGGTTTCTAAGGAGCAGCTAGTGGGCTTGAACCTCCCACCTTGAAGTTAAAATCAACACTGCAGTCAAAGTGATTATCCTACAATGCCACAGAGAAGGCTCATTCAAAGGACAGACAGTAAGTGTTGGCTCATTTTAAACATAAAACCAAGTAAAACAACAGTTGGGGTTAGCTGACAGAATAAAATGTATATGTTATAATTCCAGACAATCCAAAAAATAATAATGTAATACAAATTGAAAGGTCAGGAATGAGACAGCAGTAGAAATAAAATCTTCTTTCACAGCCGAAAGTCAATTAAAGTTGGAACATAGATGAGAAAGGGATCTTCAAGAAGTTTGTGGAAAATGGAATGAAGAAATAATAGAATATTTCTGTGAGTGCTTTGAAGCACCCCTCGTACTGATTTTAAAAAGCAAGATGATGCCAAAATCTTAATGAAAAGCTAGACATTTTTCAACAATGCCTTTAACCTTAGAAATAGCTTTTAGAAATGAATATCTCTTGTTATGAATTTACAAATCATATTTGAAGTTCAGCAATCCCTTCTGTTTGATTCTAATTTTGTTTTTTATTTTGTTTTCTGGCAAGTTCCACTGACTTATATTTAATAATTACGATTTTTAAATAATGTGCACTGTATGAATCTGCTTTTGTAAAAGCAGTTATAGCTACAAAGGCTTCTGGCTAACTACATGCCTAAGAGAACATTCTGGAACGATGTTGGTGCAGGTTTTGTTTTGCATTGCTTCTTTGTTTACTCTTTTCTGAATTGTAGATATTATAATAATAATCAGGTACCATTTCCACATGGAGAAATCCTTCTTTTATTTACCATAGTGCCGCCCATGTAAGCCGACTTCCACAGATGGTGGCACCTACTTGTTGTAACTGTTGTCATTTACTCATAGGGACCCCATGTACAACAAACAGAACTAAATATTCACTGTCATTGGCATGCTTGGGTCCGCTGTTGTCCTCTGTGTGTTTTGAGTGCCTTCCAACCTAATATTTTGTTGTGATCCATAGAGATTTCATTAGCTGGATTTTGGAAATAGTTTCCTAGGCCTTTCTAGTCTGACCTTGTCTGGAAGTCCCATTGAAGCCTGTCCATCATGGGTGTTCTGCTGGTATTGACAATACCAGTGACATAGCTTCCAGCAACAGGCAAGCCACCACAGTTCAACAAACCAGCAGATGGTGACAGATCACCTACTGAGGCATCTGAAGATCTGATGATCCCTGAACTCCATGATTTCCGAAGACTCCATATGAAACAAGCTGTGTCTCCTGCTCAGAGAGGGACTGTACCTAGCCAGCACGTCTTCTCCACTATGTTGTGATTGGGTACAAAGCCAATTCTGACTCCTAGTGACACTCTAACACAGAGTAAAGCTGCTCTGTAGGGTTTCTGAAACTGTAAGTCTTCAGCCCAACAGACAGCCTTATCTTTCTTCTGAGGAATGGCTGATGGGCTTGATCCGCCCGCCTTGTGATTAGCAGTTCAAGGCCTAACCCACAGTGTCACCAGGAGGAAAGGAGAATGGATAGCCATTGGATAACAAAATCTACTGCAAACAGTCTCCCAGAGAGCTCAGATAAGTAAAATCCAGAAAGTATGGAAGCCCTCCAAGCCAATATCTAGTGAAGGGTTGTCACGCTCCCTGCTCTGCAGTGAAAATCTGGAGAGCTGGAATCAGTATGAACTTCTAGCCTGGTGATCTCTTAGAAATGAAAAGACCCAATCACTCCCCTGCCTCCCTCAGGACTTTCCCCTTGAACTTCAAGACCCTGCATCATCTACACTCTGCCCACCCTCTCTGACCTCCTTCAACACCCTCATCCTTGATCTCTTTTCTGTCATCTCTCTCACCTCTGCTGCCCTGGGAACAGCCAGGTGTGTCCCTGTCCTACATCCTCTCTGAAACACTCCTGCCCACAATCTAGACTTCTCCTCAATAACTGACTTCAGAGAAACCTCCTCTAGGCTCCATCTAAACTCACTATCTTTCCACTCCCCAAGCTTCAAGACCCTCCTAACTGCCTTTCTGTCTTTGTCGCACTTAGTAGTGCTTATCCAAATGTGAAACTGTCACTGCATTTGCTTGCTTGTGTATGGTGCCATTGGTGGCTCCGTGGTAGAATTCTTACCTTCATGCTGGAAACTCTGGGTTCAATTCTAGGCCAATGCAACTCATGCCCAGCTGCCATCTGTAAGTCAGCGGAGGGCGTGTGTTGCTGTGATGCTGAACAGGTTCAGCAGAATTTCCAGACTAAGACAGGCTAGGAAGACTGGCCTGAAAGTCAGCCAATGAAAATTCCATGGATCTCAATGGTCTGATCTTCGGCCATTCATGAGCTGGCCCAAGACCAGGTATAGTTTCCTTCAGTTGTGCATGAGGTTATCATGAGTTGGAGGAGATGTGAGGGCTACTAACCAGAACAACACCCACTTGAGCATTTTTCTGTCTTATTTACTGACGTTTCCCCAGTGCCTTGGGACCCTGTTTTGTACTTGATTGGTGTTCAAGAGTTTTCTGTTGAATGAATGAGGGTGGGACCCAGAATCAAGAGCCTGAAATCAAATGTCCAAATAGAACTAGTAATGTGGTCTCCAGTTCAAAGTTATAGATTGAGGTTTGGAACACAGTGAGGGCTCTCCACCCCGCTAAGGATCACAGAGGATAATAACACATGTTCGTCACTTCCAAAGGGGCATACATCCCAGCAAGGAAGAGCTACAGATGCAAATAATACAAGAGGTCCATAAAGGGGAATAAGAGGAAACATTGGGTGTGGACTGAGTCTGAAAGCTGCCAGTTTTAAACTTCCAAATTGTAAAATTCAGAGTGAAAATTTCACTATAGGGATTTTTTTTTTTTTTTTGCAATGTTGTTGGCAGAGGCAAAAATTAAAAACAACCAAACCATCCAAAAAAGATGGAATTCATTATAACAGCTTCAATATGTCCATATCATGAAGCACTTGAGAGATATTTTTTTAAATAACACACACAATCGAATGGTGGCATTGGTGTATGGTGGTATACAAAAATATAATCATATATATTGTTGTTTTTAAGTGCCACTGAGTTGGTTTCAATTCATTGTGACTCCTATACAATGAGGGGGAAAAAACACTGTTAAGTCCTACACCATTCATATAACCATGATTATGTTCAAGTCCGTTGTTGCAGCCATTGTACTAATCTATCTCATTGAGAGACTTTCTCATTTTTACTGACCTCTGCTTTACTTAGCATAATGTCTTCTCCAGGGACTGGTCCCTCCTGATAACACGTCTAAAGTACGTAAGACAAAGTTTCACCACCATCCCTTCTAAGGCACATTCTTCTTCCAAGACAGATTTGTTTATTCTTCTGATGACAATGGTGGTGGTGGTGACTATGTGTTATGGAGTCATTTCTGACTCATTGCAACCCTGTATAGGGTTTCCAAGACTATCAATCTTTACAGGAGCAGAAAACCTCATCTTTCTCTTGAAGAGCTCCTGGAACATTTGAACTGCTGACCATGCTGCTAGTAGTCCAGTGCATAACCCACTGTACTATGAAGGATCTTTATTCTTCTGATGTTGTTGTTGTTAAGTGCCATTGAGTTGGTTCCAACTCACAGTGACCTGTATAGGGTTTCCAAGGAGCAACTGTTGAGTTTAAACCCACCTTGTGGTCCAATGTTTATCCTACAGCACCACACCAGGACTCCATTCTTATGGTAATGCATATATGTTCAATATTCTTCCCTACACAATTATTCAAATGCATCAATTCTGCTTTAGTCTTTCATTTTCATTGTCCAGCTTTCACATGCATATGAGACAAGTGACAATACCATGGCTCGGGACAGGTGCACTATAGTCCTCAATGTAATGTCTTGGCTCTTCACCACTTTAGAGAGGTCTTTTGCAGCAGATTTGTTCAATCTAATATGTCATTTCATTTCTTGACTGCTGCTTCCATGAGCATTGATTGTGAATCTAAGTAAAATGAAATCTTTGACAACTTCAATATTGTCTCTGTTCATCACAATGCTGCTTATTCGTCCATTTGTGAAGATTTGGGTTTTCTTTATGTTGAGATATGATCCATACTAAAGGTTGAAGTATTTGATCTTCATAGTAAGTGCTTCAAGTCCTCTTCACTTTCAGCAAGAAAGGTTGTGTTATCTACATATCGCAGATTGTTAATGAGTCTCCCTCCAATCCTGATGCTGCATTCTTCTTCATATAGTCTTACTTCTCGGATTATTTTTTGGCATAGAGATTGAATAAGTATGATGAAAAGACACAGCCCTGACACACAATTTTCTTGGCATTAAACCGATTGTTCTATACAAATGACTGCCTCTTTAGCCTATGTACAGGTTCCTCATGAACACAATTAACAGTTCTGGAATTCTCATTCTTCACAATGTCCATAATTTGTATGAGCCACATAGTCCAAATGCCTTTGCAGAGTCAAGAAAAACAGGTAAACATCTTTCTGGTACTCGGTGCTTTCAGCCAAGATCCATCTGGCATCAGCAATGATATCTCTCATTCCACATCCTCTTCTGAATCTGGCTTGAGTTTCTGGCAGTTCCTTGTTTATGTACTGTTGCAAACATTTTTAATTATCTTCAAAACAATTTTACTTGCTTGTGATATTAATGATATTGTTTGAGAGTGTCCATATTCTCTTGAATCATCTTTCTTTGGAATGGGAAATCCAATCCTATCATTAAGGTAGACTCTACTTTGCGGAGGTAGCTCTTCCCTAGTCATATTTTGAGTGCCTTCCAACCTGAGAGGCTCATCTTTCTCCACTATATCAGACATTGTTCCATTGCTATCCATAATGTTTCACTAGTCAATATTTTCAGAAGGAGATCCCCAGTCTATCTTAGTCTTTCCAGTCTGTCTTACCTGGAAGCACTGCTAAAACCCATCCACCATGGAATTTAAATAATCAATGGCATAGCTTCCAGCATCACAGTAAACTGTAAGCCACCACAGCGTACCAAGTTGGCAGATAAGTGGTGAATGAGCGCATACAGTAAGTTACAATGGCAGTGTTGTTAAGTGCTATCAAGTTGGTTCACACTCACAGGGACCATGTATAGAGTTCCAAGGAATGGTGCAGGGTTTGAACTGCCAACCTTCCAGTTAGCAGTCCAGCACTACAGCACTACAGCACTACACCAAGAAATGCATAGAAAAAAACACAAAATTTTAAAGGAGAGAGATAAAAACAGAGACAAAGAGAGAGAGCATGTATCTTTCCAGAAATAGATCCCAAAATGATAACCGGGTTGCTTCTGGGTGGTCTAATTACAGCTGATTTCTATCTTCTTCTTTTTGTTTAGCCATCTACTCTAACCTTCCTCTGATTACATGGACTGGGTGTGTAATCTTTCCCAAAGCTGGGACAGATGAATGCGGGCGCATGATTTAAACCCTATGTCAACAGTCAGATCCAACACTAGGTATCCAAGATTCTCTTATTGGAGTGGGGGAAGCAGGGTGTTCTTCAGTTTTATTACAGGCACCTAAAAATGTCAAAGACCTCAGCTGTACATGGGGACAGAGCACCACAGGGGTGGCACCAAGGATGCAACCACAAGAGGGTCATCAAGTCCCTTGACTAGACACAGACTAGAAAAACAACTTCCATAGCCAACATTTCCCTCAGGCTTGTGCCCTGTGATTCGAGTTTTGCTCTTATCTTGACTTTCCAGTTAGGTATGTTGCTGCTTTGGTCTTTAGTTGTCATTGAGTAGACTTCAACTCTTGGCAACCTAAAATACAAAGGAAGTGTTACCTGCTCTTGCGCCATCTTTTTTATTGGAATGTTTGAGCCCATTGCTGCAACTATTGTGTCAGGCCACTTCATCAGTCCTGGTGTGGTGCTGTAGGATAAGCACTGGACTGCTGACCATAAGGTCAACAGTTCAAACCCAATAGCTTCTCCTTAGAAACCCTATACAGGGTCCATATTGAGTCAGAACTGACTCTGTGGCACTGAGCAATATCCCATTAAGAGTTTCCTTTTCTCTGACCCTCATAATATCTTTTTCTAGCAACTAGCCTTTTCTGATGACATGTCCCCCATCCCCGGCCCCCCAAGACACCATTTGGGGACCTAAGAATAATTGCTATTTTAAAATCAATTTTCAATTCCATTTCTGCTCAGAAATACTTCCTACCAAAATAAAAATATTGTCATTTGCAAATCCAAGAAAAAGTGAACTGATGTCAATAAACATTTATGCTTGTATTGCTGAAAGGTTACAGGAACTAGAATATGATTCTATAAGCAGGGTAAGTTTGTTCTATCACTGCATTACTGGACCTGTGGTCTGCAGCCTGGCTCGGAATGCCAATTAACATCTTGTTAAAAACCCAAGTTCCTGGTCAGACCTAGTTGATTCTCATTCATTAAAACTTGGGATGGGCCCCAGGTATCTGTATTTATTTAACACTCCCCATTAATAGGATTTGTCAGGGGAAAGAAACTGGAAGATTAGGGAAACATTTTCACTATATCCATATATACTTTCTATTGTATGATATTTGTGTACTATCTATTTAAAACAAAACCAAGAAGCTCCCCACATACAGCCGCAGTATAAGACTAGGAAGCTAATGAGACACTATTGGATTTCTTAAAATGAGCACAGTCTACAGAGTCTGGTGTAGTGCTGTAAGAAAAGCACTGGACTGCTAACCACAAGATTGGTGGTTCAACCCCACCAGCTGCTCTTTGGTTATCCTATATAGGGTTGTTATGAGTCAGAACTGATTTGATGGCACTTAACAACAAAAACAACAGAATCCCAGAGACAACCGTAAATCAGAGGTGAAATTCTCATCTTCCATGCAGCAGAGCTGTGTTCAATCCCAGCCAATGCAGCTCATTCACAGCCACCAAACATCTGCTTTGGGAGACTTGAAGGTAGCTTTGATGCTAAACAGGTCCCACCAGTGCTTCCAGACTAAGAGAAATTAGGAAGAAAGACTTGGTGCTCTACTTCCAAAGATCAAACAGGTCCCACCAGCGCTTCCAGACTAAGAGAAATTAGGAAGAAAGACTTGGTGTTCTACTTCCAAAGATCAAACAGCGAAAACCCTAAGGACCACAATGGTCTAATCAGAAACCCATCCAGGGGCTGGGCAGGATTGGACAACCTGCTATTCCACTGGGAAGGATGGCAGTTACCAACAGCAACAAGAGCAACAAACTCTCAAAGTCTCTTACAGCCTAGTTAGTGTAGAGTTCCTAGTCAGGATAAGAAGCTGCGGAGTCATCTAACTCATGATCTGACCCCACCTCGGCCTCAGAATACTGCTGTGGCACTGAAGAAGCACTGGACTGCTAACCTCAAGGTCAGGAGTTCAAACCCACCAGCCAGTCCTCGGAAACCCT
>NW_006408774.1:3543569-3590026 GCF_000296735.1 Chrysochloris asiatica
TCCTCGGAAACCCTATGCAGACTATGAGTTGGAGGAGTCCTAGTATGGTGCTATAGGATAAACACTGGACTGGTAACTACAAGATTCATAGTTCACACCCACCAACCACTTCTTGGAAACACTGTATAAGGTCAGGTGTCAGAGCTGACTCGACAGCATTAACAACAACAGCAAATTGGAACCAACTCAACGGCCCTTAACAACAACAACTGCCCCAATGAGTATGAAACCTTGTATTAGGTGTTAATTTTTTGAGCATCATATCAGTAAAATCAGAATAATAAGACATACGTAATACTGTGGTGCTATAGGATAAGCACTCAACTGCAAGGTTGGCCTGAACTACAACATTGGTAGTTCAAACTCATCAGATTCCCCTCAGAAACCCTAAACAGGGTCACTGTGAGTAGGAACTGACTTGATGGCACTTAACAACAACAATGGTAGCATAAGCACTGGACTTCTAACTAAGGTCTTTGGTTCAAACTCCTCAAAAACCCTACACAGGGTTCCTATAAGTTGGAACCAACTCAACAGCACTTAACAGCACTAACAACAGCGCCCTTGTGGTGCTGTACAGTAAGCACTAGACTGCTAACCACAGGGTCAGCAGTTCAAACCCATCAACTGCTCCATGGGAGAAAGATGAGGTTTTCTTCTCCCATAATAATTTACAACTTCAGAAACCTGGGGGTCCTTGTGAGACAGAATGGACTCAAAAGCAGTGGGTTTGGCTTGGGGTTTAACAGAGCTACGTTGCAAACAATTTGCCCTTGACAACTAACTTAAAAGTTGGAGGTTTGAGTGTACCCGGAAGTACCAAGGAAAAAAGGACTGGTAATCCCTTGTATTAACATTACAGTCCAGATAACCCCATGGAGTCAGAATCAACCCAACAGCCAAGCAGACAACAGGGTGAAATAAGACAATATAGTGTTTCTGTTGTTAAGTGCTGTTGAGTCAGTTCCAACTCATAGTGACCCAGTATAGGGTTTCCAAGGAGTGGCTGGTGGCTTGAATCACCAATTTTGTGGGTAGCAATCCAGTGCTTATCCAACAGTACCACATCAAGACAATACTATAAGACTTGCAAAAGCCGGAACCTGCATATGGCAGGAACCTGTCAAAGAAGGAAATCTCAAATATGTTCCACTAGAATGGTATATAGGCAATTGGTAAGACTGCAGCCTGTCAAAGGCAGAAAACTTTTGAGACCCAGAAAAAAAAGGCCATTTCATGAAGTTCCCACTAACAGGTTTCACTCACTTAGTTTCATGAAGCAACAAGGTCCTTCCCCAAATAAGGCAGTTCTGATCTTTTAGTGACCTCCATTCCAGCGCAGTGTGGACAGAGGAAAAAAGCAATTATCCCCATTATTTATCGAGGGCCGGTTGTGTCCCAAGGTCAGTATTGAATGCTTTCTATATAACGTAACTGGACCACAAGGTCAGTTTGAACTGCAAGATCAGCAGTTCAAACTCACCAGCCACTCCTCAGAAACTATACAGGGTTGCTAGGAGTCGGAAGTGACTCAACAGCACTTAACAACAACACAACATCCGCAGTAAAAGCAGCCCTGGTAGAGTATTGGATTATGAATCAGGCTGCTAACTGCAAGGTCAACAGTTGGAATCTACCATTTGTTCCATGGGAGAAAGATGAGGCTTACTGCTTGCATAAAGAATTACAGCCTCAGAAACCCTATGCAGGGTGGCTCTGAGTTGAAACCAACTTGACAGCATTTAACAAGAACAACAACAACAAATACACTAAAACCCGAGGCCCAGAACGTAGCAGCACTGTCTTGTTTTTCCAGGTTTTGCAAATTTTCTGTCTTTGACCAGATGCTGTTCTACCTTTCTTTAGTGGAAAATATTTGAAGTTTCCTTCTCTAACAAGTTTCTACCTTACTCAGGTTCTGACCTTCTCAGGTTTTACTGTAGTTGATTTAAAGGAAGACTATGTATGGAATAAACAGTCTCTATGTGCCCAGCTGAAGTTCTGGTATGGCACTGTAAGATAAACACTAGACTGCTAGCCACCAGGCAGGCAGTTCAAACCCACCAACCACTCCTCAGAAACCCCATACAGTCACTATAAGTCAGAGACGGCTTGACAGAACTTAACAACAACTTGCCCAGCTACTAAGGGTCAAGCCTCCTTCAGAGGTCTCCCTATTGCTGCCTCTGCTTTCAGAGGCCATTCCTCTTATAGGTATTTGAATTCTGAGTTATAAATCCATGAGTTCATGGTTTTCTTGGATGTATTCCCCACTATTTTGACATTTTGATTTATTGTTTTATGTTTTCCACAAAGTTTTTTTTATGTTTTTTATGTTTTCCACGAAGTTTTTAAATTGTTTACTTATAGACATAAATAATTACGTTAGTAAATATTTAGGAAATAGAAGGAACCATCTTCACACAATAGATGCCAGCATTCTGGTACATTTCATGCATGACTATTAATATGTGTGTGTGCATTATAATCACACTGAACACAATTTGGTCTCCAGATTTTTCTCTGACCAGCTGATTGCAAGTATTTTCCATCTTATGGCAAAAGTCATTCTAGGCATCATTTCTACTAGCTGTATGAGATCCCTGTGAGTGATAATACCGTAATAGATTTAACCATTTGCCTACTGTTTATTGGTACAGTTTATTCCAGTTCCTGGGGCTGTTTTCAATAATGCTGCAATGAAAATCAGTGTATATAGATATTGTTATTGTATTAAGAATGATCTCCTTAGGCTAGATTCACACAAGTGGCACCAAATCTGGTTTTCAAACATAAAATTATATGGTTAAGAAAGAGTGTTTTCCTAACTAGATCCACTTAGGAAAATCAAGATTTCAGGCAAATGGACCTTTCCCCTGGTTTTTACAACTTTTCTTGTTATCAAGGGAATAACTTTTTTTGCAAAGCAGTCACCAGGAGCCTGTGATTGAACCAAAATTAACAGAATTGCCAAAGGCCAAAGGTTACAGTTTCAACATCAGTTTCCAATGACACCAAGAAACAAAACAATTTTGAACAGTATCGATGCCTGCCATCCAGCGTGCCACCTGTTTCTATCTGTGAACCGAAAGAAAAAGACACTGTCCACAGACCCCACTTAAAGCATTGTCTCTGCAGAGATGAATACGTGCATGAAGTAAAATGAACCTTTTATATAATCCAACAACTCTCTAGTGAGCTTCTAACAGCACCACGGGAAGCTCTCAAGCACTAATCCATTATTCCATAGAGAACTTACTGATATCAATAACCATTTACATTACAGACCACTTAGTATGTATCCTAAATACATACTACCTTTCATCCCATTTTCTAGAAGAAACACTGAGGCACAGAGAGACAACAGAATCACGCAGTAGGTGATGGACTTGGGGTTCCAGCCCTGGTGCATGAGTCCCAGCACCATTATCTTAAACACAGGATTAAGTGCTAGCAAAATTGCACTTTCTAATTTCTTCTCTGCAACAGTATGTTTATTTTTTAATTGAGATAAAATTGAAATACCATATTTATCATTTTAACCATTTTAAACTCTACAAGTCAGTGTTTCCTAGTATATAAACAACGTGTGTGACCATCTCCAGTATCCAATCCCAGAAGATTGGCATCATCCCAAAAATGAAACTCATCATCAGTTGTTCTAAATTCTTTGCTCATGCCAGCACTTGGCAATCTCTAGGCTACTTGCTGGGTCTATGGCTTTGCCTCTTCAACACTTTTCACTTACATGAAAGCATACAATATGTGGGTTGCGGTGTCTGACTTCTTTGACTCAGCCTGTACGCTTTCAAGATACACTCACATTATAGCATGTATCAGTAATTCATTCCTGTGCAGTGGCTGAGTAATAGTCCATAGTATGGATGTATAACATTGTATTTACTCACTCATCATTGATGGACCTTTGGTGGCTTCTGCCTTATGGAACATCTCATTCTTACCAATGCTGACATTTCTGATCACAAGGGAAGAATTGCTTTTTTTCTGCAATCATTTCGTAGCCCCCTGCCCCAAAGAGGTACACGAGAACTCAGTCCCTCCCCATGACAGCTCTCAACCCCACACGGAGGCCCACACACTGCTATTCTTTTTGTTGACTACTGCTTGGTAAGTGTCCTTTTAACTGAGGAAATAAAGACAACTTGGAAAAAAGCAAATGTACTTGCATAGCTATTTTTCTAGAGATTATGCAAGAGAGAAAATGTGTTAGCATTAGAATTCCAGAAATCCTACCAGGACCACAACAGGATGCTGAGACAACATAAAGGGATTTGGATCTCCAGCTCTCATTTCACTCAGGGATGGATAGATGGATGGAAGATGGTTTGATAAAGATGGATGGATGGACAGATAGATGGATAGATGACAGATTGATAGATCTTAAATCACAGTTTGACCTCAAATATAGCTCTTTGAGGCACCTCTTCATGTTTTCTTGTCTCTCCCCCCTAGTGTGCTGCAAGCTTTGAAGTGGCTATAAAAATAGCACCAACCATCTCTTTCAACACACTGGACTCCAATGGGTTCAAGAGTTCATTGCCGTGGTGGCCATACAGAACTCAGAAACTATACTCCTGATTATGGGGTTATAAGGCAAGTTGCTGTTGTTGTTGTTGTTGTTGTTGTTAAGTGCCATCAAGTTCGTTGCAACTCATAACTACGCTGTATAGGGTTTCCAAGGAGCAGCTGGTGGGTGTGAACCACTGACCTTACAGTTCAAACTGACTTTGCAGTCCAGTGCTTATCCTACAGTAAGTTTCTTGCTGTTAAGTATCATCAAGTGACCCTCTATGGGTTTCCAAAGAGCAGCAGGTGAGCTTGAACCACCGACCTTGAAGTTCACATAATTTTGCAGTCTGACAGGAGACAGTTCAGCATCAGAAACCTTCAGGGCACAGTTCTTCCCATGAGAAGAGCCTCTCCTCTGCTGTGCCCAGAGTCAGGCTTCTATCTGTCAGGAATACTGATACATGCCCATGGGGCACACCACTCTACTCTAAACTTCAGCCTGAAGGCAATTGGCTCTAGCTCCATGGTTCAGCAAACCTAGCTCCCCACACTCTGCAAGCAAGCCTCCTACCCAAAGTCACTCCGCTTTACTTGCTCCATGGGCTGATAAGTCCATCACCATCACTCTGGCTTTCGGTTGTAATGTTTGTGACTTCTTTATTATTTCTTCGGTGTCTTCACAGCTCTCTGTTCCTGGGTCAAGGAGGTTTAATGTACAGGGATCTCAGGCTCTAAAGCAAACTCTGCTCCTGGTTCTTATTCTTTAGTGAGACCCCACTTCTCACCTCTGAGATGGCGCATACCCACATTAGAGTTCCAAGCTTTCAAAATGAACCCTGTTAACAATCGCTCACAACTGAATCATATAATTCATCAGCATTTTTCTATCAGGAAAAAGTCATTTTGTGGGAGTGTACAACTATGACTAGTTGTTGTTACTAAGTGCCATTGAGTCAGTTCCAACTCATAGCGACCCTGTGCAGCGTTTCCAAGGAGCAACTGGTGGGTTTGAACTGCTGACCTTGTGGTTAAGCAGTCCAGCACTGATGCTATAGTCCCATACCAGGATTCCATAAGACATGCTCTTTAAAATTTCAGACAATAGAGAAAAGTTGACAACAATAAACACAATTTCATCATCCTAACAACAAATAATTGGTGACATTTATTATACAGTGAAACGGAAATTGACAGGGCTGCCTTGTTTTTCTGGGTCTCCCAAGTTTTCCACCTTTGACAAGGTGCGGTCTTATCACTTTTTTATTATGTTATTATTTTAGTGGAAAATATTTGAGTTTTCTTTCTCTGAAAGGTATCGGTCTTACACACAGATTCCAGTTTCATGAATTTTACTGTATTTCTCACTGGTCTCTTTCTTTTTTCCTCTCCCTCATATAAAATCATCTGCAAATATATTTGTATCAGGACCTAAGAATGCCCTGTGCTAACTCATCATTTTGAAGCTTCAGTGAAGCTAAAGAATGTTCTAACATGGCTTTTGGAGGTGCCAACGAGTTGTTGTTGTTTTTAATCCTGGTGTGGCTCTGTTGGATTAAACAATGGACTTTTCGGTTAGCAGTTCAAGCCCACCAGCCACGCCTTGGAAACTCTATATAGGGTTACCATGAGTCAGAATTGACTCAAAGGCCTTAACACGTTTTTTTAAAAAATAAGATTGGGTGTGTTATTGCTCTCCATGTTGGTTTAATCATAAGATCATTCCACCTGTGCTCTAGCTGTGAGTAAACCAGATGTCAGTTTCCCAATGCTACCAAAAACTCCCTTTGTTTTGCCTCTTCTCCCTCTTGGGATCTGTAACTTAGAGAGATGTCTGCATTCTCCTCACTGTGATAAGTAGTAACTGGCATCTAACTCTGCTCATTATACGCTTCTCCCAGAGACTTTTAGCAAAGCGTGGTGCTGGGCTCTTTGATTGTGTTTTTCTTTTTTTTTTTGACTGTTTAAAAAAAAAAAATGTTTTCATGAGCTCAAAAAAATGTGTTAGTCATAGCTATCAGAGAGTTCCAGTTGATGATAAAAAAAAAATAAATGAGGTTTGGGATATAATTCAAGATGCCTTTAAAACACCAAGTCCGTTCATAGTCAACAGAGAACAGGGCCCAATGCCTTGAAACCAAACATATTTTCATGAAAGCAAACATGAGTGAGTATATATGCCCTTACATCACTCAGGCCACTAAGATTAATAGACATGCTGAAAACATTTGCTTCACACTTGCTCAACTGAACAAATACATCTTTTCACAAAACAAGTCCAAAATCTTGGCCATTCCCAGATGTGGAAAACCCAAGACTGACTCTGCACCAACATGCCTGCCTCCAGGCTGGTTTTTAGTCTATGTGTCTTTACTAAGATCCTGTTGTTGCCATTGTTGTCTGGTGCCCAGGATTTGGTGCTGACTCATCGCTACCCTATGTATAAAAACAGGTCATCCTCATATTCCTGTGTTTAAACCCACTGTTACAGTCACTGGGATAATCTGTCTTCTTGTGGGTCTCACTCCACTTTGACCAAGCATGATGTCCTCCACAGTTCCATCCCTCCTGATAAAATATCCAAAGTCTGTGAGCCAAAGTCTCACCATCCTCCCTTCTAAGGAGCCTTCTATCTATACTTCTTCTAAGACAGATTTGTTCATTCTTCTGGTAATTCATGCTATACTTAATATTCTTCATCAATACCATCATTCAAAAGCATCCACTCTTCAGTCTTTCTTATCATTGGTCACCTTTTCCATGCAAATGAGATGACTGAAAATCCCATGGCTTGGGTCACGTGCACCTTAGTCTCCAAAGTGTCACCTTTGCTTTTTAACACTTCTAAGAGAACTTTTGCAGCAGATTTGCCCAATGCAATCCATCATTTGATTTCTTGACTGCTGTTTCCATGATGTTGAATTTGGATACAAGTAAAACGGCATCCTTGACAACGTCTGTCATTTTTCTCCTAATCGTGATTAAGACCCAGCTGTAGGGTTTTGGTTTATTTATTTTGAGGTGTAATCCATACTAAAGGTTTTAGTCATCGGCCTTCATCAGTAAGCATTTCAAGTCCTCTTCTTTTTTCAGCAAGCAAGGTTGTGCCATCTGCATATCACAGGCTGTTAATGACTTTTCCTCCAATCCTGATGCCATGTTCTTCTTCATATAATCCAGCCTCTCAGATCATTTTCTCAACATACAGATTGAATGAGTATGGTGGAAGGATACAACCCTGCCATACACCTTTACTGATTTTAAACCATTCAGTATCCCTTGTTCTTTTCCAATGACTCCCTCTTGGTTCTAAACTTCTAGGCCATTAAAAAAAATAATTTCATTTTAACTATCATTCATGTATTCATTCACCACGTATTTGTCAAGCACCTTCTATATGCCAGGCCCATTCAAGGGCTTGGATACTCCAGTGAACGCTGGCTTTGGCATGAGATAGAATAGGTAGGGATACCAGCTCTGCCTCTCACCTCCTCTGTGACTTTGGGCAAGTTCTTCACTGAGCCTCCATCTGCTCATCTGAAAAATAAAGGCAGACAAAACACACTTAAGGGGTGATCCTGAAGGTTACCCACACTGACATGTGTGTAGTACCGGGCCCAGGGGATGTCCTCCCCTCGCCTCCCTGCTGCCTCTGAAAATCACTAACACATTTTGTTCTCCATACCTTGCCTGTGCTTCTCTTTTTATATGTGAGGTCATGCAATATCTGTCCTTTTGTGATTGGCTTATTTCACTTAGCATAATGTCTTCAAACTCTATCTATATTGAATATGTATCAAGAATTCCTTTCTTATGCTGGCTGAGAAACATTCCACTGTGTGTACGTACCACATTTTGTTCATTCATTCGTGAGATAATGAACATTTATAATGTTTCCACCTTTTGGCTCTTGGGAATAGTGCTGCCACGAATAAAGCTGTCATTATACAAGTTTCTGTTTGAATCTCAGCTTTCAAGTACTTTAGGTATGTATGCAAGAGTGGAAGGAACCTTGGCAGTGTAGTGGTTATGAGTTGGGCTGCTAACGTCAAGGTCAGATGTTCCAAACTACCAGCTGTTCCTCAGGAGAAAGATGAGGCTTTCTGTTCCCATAAAGATTTACAGCCTCGGAAACCCTATGCAGGGTCGCTATGAGTCGGAACCGACTCCCGGCATATATAACCATCATGCAGGAGTGGAATCGCTGGGTCCTGTCGTAGTTCTATTTTTTATAAGGCTTTTTCTAGTTTTCTGAGGAACTGACACATGGGTTTCCACAACAGCTGTACCATTTTGCATTATCTCCAGCAATGGAGAAGGATTTACGTTTCCCCTACATCCTCACTAACATTTGTTACTTTCTATTTTTTCTCTTAGCCTCCTTAAAACAAATAAGCTCATTGTTCATCTAGTCCAACTCACTGGTTGGTTGATTAGTTCTGTGTTGTGGAGTCAGCATCTTATCCGGCCAGTATTCAACTTAGGTCATTTCCTGTGTGGGTGCCACGTGCTGTCATGAAAGTGATGAGTGACGAGAACTCACTCATCCCTTCCTTGGACAAGATGGGTTCCATTGGTCGCCTGAGGGCCCGCTGGGACTTGGTAGTGTGTGCCTACTCCTGCACCGTCTTGCCATGCAGCTTCACACAGGGCCAGCACCGGAGACCCGAGACACAAGTGGGACCAGCTCAGACTGTGACATCACAGCCTTCCACCAGACCTCCTGCCCATCTCTGGCACAGCGTATCTGGGTGCAGATGAGCTCTCAGGTCCTGCTGCAAGCTGTCCAGTTCCAATTGTTGATTTTCCAATTATCATGGTATGGTCAGTCCTCAGGTTACGAACAAGCTCTGTTCCTTTGTCTTTAAGGATGTTTCAGAGCTTCAACGCGTTACTGCCCATTCCCATCGTGGCCAAGTAGGCTTCACCAGAACAGAGCTGAATGCTTAAGCTTAAGGTGAACTAGAAAGATAGCTGGAACAGGAAAAATTGCACACCAAAGCCTTGCTAGAAACGGAATCTCACCCTTATCTATGATGGGCAGCGTATGCACTGCTGAACAACCAAATCTTTTGTTTTTGGATTTTGAGCACAGTCAAAAGCAGTTGCCCTGTTCAGAGATGCTGGTACCACACTCCAACATGGCAGTGCCCCACTCAAAGATGGCAGCTGACCATCTACAAATGGGGCACTGACATCTTTGTGGTGTACATCGCTGTATATCTTTGTGGAAGCAGAAAACCTCATCTTTCTCCCATAAAACAACTGGTGGGCTCAAACTTCCGACTATGTGGTTTTCAGTCCAGTGTTTACCATACATTGTTGTTGTTGTCATTAGATGTCATACAGCAGCTCCATCTCACTGTGAGCCTACACACTACAGAATGAGACACTGCCTGGTCCTGTGCCATCTCACAACTGTTACAGTTGAGCTCAGTGCTACTGTCACTGTGTCAGGCCATCTTATTGGGGAGTGTCCTCTTCTTCACTGACCCTCTGCTTTACCAAACAACCTGGTAACATAGTGGATTATGAGCTGGGCTTCTAACCACAACATCAGCAGTTCAAATCTACCAGATGTTCCGTGGGAGAAAGATGAAGCTTTCTGTTCCTATAAAGATTTATAGCCTCAGAAACCTGCTACAGGATCTCTGTCAGTCAGAACCACGTCAGTGGCACATAACCACCACCACCACCTCTTTACAAAACTTAATGTCCTTCTCCAGGGGCTGGTCCCTCCTGATGTTATATGTCTGAAGTATGGGAGACAAAGTCTCACTATCCTGGCTTCTAAGAAACATTCTGGCTGTACTTCTTCCAACACAGATTTGTTTGTTCTTCTGGGGGTCTATGGTGCTTTTAATGTTCTCCAACTCCATAACTCAGATGCATCAATTCTTCTATGGCCTTCTTTATTCACTGTCAAAGTTTTACATGTATATGTAGCTATTAAAAATACCACCACTTGGATCAGGTATACCTTAGTCCTCAAATTGACATCTTTGTTCTTATTTTACAGAATCACCTAATATAATATTAGTTTAAGGAGCTCTGGTAGCGTAGTGGTTACAAATCGGGCTGCGAACCACAGAGTCAGTAGTTCGAAACTACCAGCTGTTCCATGGGAGAAAAATGAGGCTTTCTGCTCCTGTAAAGATTTATAGCCTTGGAAACCCTGTACAGGGTCGCTATGAGTTGGAACCGACCCCATGACACATAACAACAACAACAAATATTAGTTTAAAAAATAATAAAATGACAACAACATTGTTACTGAGTAACGGTCCATTGTTACTGAGTCAATTTCTGACCCATAGTGGCCCATAGAACCAAGCAGAACTGATCCATAGGATCTCCATCTTGGCAGAAGCAGAATGCTCATCTTTCTCCTGCAGAGCAGTTGCTGGGTTCAAACCACCAACCTTTCAGTTAGCAGCTGAGTGCTTAACAACTGTGCCATTAACATGTCCGAAATATGAGCATCATGGGCACACTGGTGGGTGCATGGTTTTTCTGGCCTGCCCTTGGTCAAAGGTGCGACCTCACATTGTCATACTTCAATGTCTTCTGCACACAGCAGATCCTAAGATGTTTTTCAAATGCAAATATGGTCTCCTCACTCCCATACTTGGTCTTCACGGGTTCCTTTCTTTTCTTTTTAATTACGTTTTATTGAGCATTGAATGAAGTTCTACAGAGCACATCATCCATTGTACAGTCAACAAATCCTAGACTTCGTTTCAGCTCAGCGATTGCGATCCCCTCCATGTAACATCACTTCTCCCACTTCCTCCCTGCGATTCTTGTTTCCATTTCCACCTTCTTTCCCTGCCCTTCTGATCTTGAATGATGGACTATTTCATGGTGAGCATGCCTTACTAGTGTTGGTGTGCCCGCTATCAACCTATCAACTGC
Source organism: Chrysochloris asiatica (assembly GCF_000296735.1). Classification (NCBI taxonomy): domain Eukaryota; kingdom Metazoa; phylum Chordata; class Mammalia; order Afrosoricida; family Chrysochloridae; genus Chrysochloris; species Chrysochloris asiatica. The sequence continues at coordinate 3,555,012 of NW_006408774.1, forward strand.
CGGACTGAAAATTGGGCCACGAGGGTGAGTTCCAGTCCAGATCTGAAAGGTGGCCATAGTCTCAGATTCCTCTGGTCTCTTCCTGATCAGTAAGCCCAGTCTTTTTTATAATTTTGAGTTTTGTTTTACATTTTCTCCTACTTTGTTCTTCACTGGTTTCTTATTATCATTAGGACATAGACCAAAATCTTTAACAGGCTGCTGCTATAAAAGTCATCTTTAAAGTTTTTAAAAGCAAGAAGTCACTTTGAAGAGTATAGTTGTCTGACCTGATTAGGTGGCGGTTGTGACTCCCAGTGACCCTCTGGAGGGTTTCTCTGTCTGTAACTCAGGGGTGGGGAACATCCGGCTCACAAACTCATTTGGTCTGGCCCTGCCAAGGCAACTGCAGTTCCCACCACCAACTATAACAGGCTAATTTTTTAAGTTGGTAATTTTGTATGGCCCATAAATGATGTTATAAATATCCAAATGGCCCTTGGCAGAAAAGTTTCCCCACCCTTGCTGTAAATCTTTACAATAGCCAAAAGCCCCATCTTTCTCCCATGGAGTGACATGTGAATTTGAGCTGCTCACCTTACGATTGGCCAGCACTACGTTATCAAAGCTGACCAAAGCATGGTTTTTTCAATCACTTCATATATATACATACACTCGCTGGACAATAATAAAGGAAAACAGAAAAGCAACTGATGTGTCCAAACTGTGGTCATAGTGAAGAACACTGAATATATTGCCAGAGCAGACTGCCAGAAGAACAAATAAATCAGTCTTAGAAGAAACAGCCAGAATGTTCCTAAGAAGCGAGGATGGTGAGACTTTGGCCTATACACATCGTCAAGAGAGACAGAATGCTAGAGAAGAACATCATGTTTGGTAAAGTAGTTGTTATTGTTGTTAAGTGCTGCTGAGCCCATGCCGACTCATTGCAACCCTATATACGCTTACCAAGGAGCAGTTGGTGGGTTTGAACCACTGAGTTTGTGGTTAGCAGTCTGGTGCTTATCCTACAGCACCACACAAGAGGGCCATTAAAAACAAGGAAGCCCTCACTGAACTGCATTGACCATGAATGAGATGGTTTGACGCAAGTACCAGTGCTCGTGAAGATGGTTCGTACATGGGGTCACCATGAGTCAGAGCCTGCTTGAGGACAGCCATAACCCACACTAACCACAGTCTGGAGGCTGGGCCCTTAGTTCTTCTCTGGACATTCTGCTCTCCTGCTGGCGTGCACCCCAGTCACACCAGCGCACACTTTCTCAGAGGGACCTGATTCAGTGTTAGGCTCAGACTCACAGCCTTTCACCCGTTTTCCTAAACACTTCCTGGCCACCCTTCAGGTCTCAGGAAACTGCTTAAAGTTATTTCCTCTGGTACATGTCCCCAGAACACACAGGCAAGAATACAACAGAAACACAGTTCTCGAGTGCAGACAAAGTGCTTCTGAAACCATGCATTTCCCAGCCCTTGCAAGAAGGTAAATTCTAAACATGGTTTAAAAAAATTAGAATTCTAGCTGAGAGCTAGCTGCCTTCCCCCCCCACAACAAAAAACAAAGCTTCTTAACATAGCACAAATGGGTCAGCCAAGGAGATGCATAACTTCATTAAACATCATAGCAGTCTTACTTGGTCTGGCCATTTTTAATTTTTCAACTTATGCATGAGAAAACTAAGGGTCGGGGTAATAATCCAAACTGCCTGAGGTCACATGGCTGGGCAATGATGCCTTTCATCCTTAAGACCAGTGGTCTTGCTTCACCAGCAGTCAGAAGGACAGGTCAGTAGGAAGAGAGGAAACACAGAGTCTTGCAAAGTTATGGTAACATTACATAGCTTCTACCCTTGTTGCCAAAACCACTATGCTCAGCTTTGTTCTCCAATCTACTATGTCATTGTTGGATTCCCCCAGCCCTAGCTCCACTGTGATGTTTTGGCTGCAAGAAGATGTGTATGAAAAAGGTACCACCTGCTGCTAAATCTTTCCCTTTTGTGCTCTAGTGTAGCTCTTGGCCTTGAACTTGGCTCATATCCACAGGCCTGCTCCCCAGAAGGCCTTACAGATTTCAGGAAGAAGCAAAGCCAAGGACACATGTCCTCCATTATCTCGGTTAACTTTTAGAGACAGCAAAATGTTACATTAAACATGACATGTTGGAAAAAGTGACTTTAGGAGTTATCTTAATAGGTATTCATTATATGCAAGCTATGATGCTTTAGGGTAAGCACTGGACTGCTAACCACAAGCTCGGTGGTTCAAACACACCAGCCACTTCTTGGAAACCCTATTGTTCTTGTTAGGAACCAGTGAGTCAGTACCAGCTCATACAAACCCTCTGCACAACAGAACAAAACACCGCCCAGTCCTATACTAATCTCACAATTATTTCTACACCTAAGTCCATTGCTACTGCCACTTGGCCAATCCATCTCTTTGGGAGTCTTCCTCTTTTTCTCTGATCCTCCACTTTACCAAGCATGATGTTCTTCTCCAGGGACTGGTCCCTCCTAACAATATGTCCAAAGTATGAAAAAAATCTGGTCCTCCTGGCTTCCAAGGAGCACTCTGGCTGTACCAACACAGATCTGTTGGTTCTTTTGGCAGCCCATGGCACTTTTAATATTCTCCTCCAACACTATAACTCAAAAGCATCAGTTCTTCTAAGGTCTTCCTTATTCACTGTCCAGCTTTCACATGCACATGAGGTTATTGAAAAGACCACAGCTTGGTTCAGGTGCACCTTAGTCCTCAAGCTGACATCTTTGCTTTGGAAACCCTGTACAGAGTTACTATGAGTCAGAAACAACTAGGCAGTACTTAACAACAACAGCAACATTATTATTATTGGAGTCCCTGGTGGTGCACATGGTTAATTCACTCGGCTGCTAAGTGAAAGATTTGATATATGAATCCACCTGAAAGTCCCTCAAAAGAAAGTCCTGGCGATCATTTTTCCACTGAAAATCCTATGGAACCTGCAGGTATATCTTGTGACATACATGAGATGACTATCAATCAGAGTCACCTCAACAGCACTGGATTGGGGATCACTACTTTTATGCCGACATAATGTGGCACACACATTCTCCAAAAGTCTAAGAGTAAAGAGTTTTGCATCATTGAACAGTGACATTGTGCATAGACTCAATTGCCAAAGATGGAGTTCCAGATGGTTCTCAGGTACAGACAAACTGCACACACAAAACAGAACCCAGAATGTCACTCATCGATTCCTCAAAAAACAGAGCTAAAGCGGAAGTCACCAGGGCAGTAGCAGCCATGATGGTAGGATGAACACCGCCTAATATTACTCACGGAGTCCTGGGGTGGCGCTGTGGGTTAATGCATCAGGCTGCAAAGCCATTTGAACTGCAAGGTTGGCGGTTCAAGCTCACCAGCTGCTCCTCATAAACCCTATACAGACTTGCTATGGGTCGGAATCGACTCGACAGCACTTAACAACAATGACATTACTCACAGAGTCCTTGTGTGTCTCTGGAGGATAAGCACTCAGCCACAAGGTCGGTGGTTCAAACTCCCCAGACGCTCCTTGGAGGCTTTTTGCTCCTGCAAAGATGTACAGCCTTGGAAACACTACACAGATTCCCTATGAGTTGGAACTGACTCGACAGCACTCAGCAACAGCAAAATTACTCACTGGACAGCTAACCTCAAGGCTGGAAGTTCAAACCCACCAGCCACTTCTCAGAAACCCTATACAGGCTCACTATGAGTCGGAACCGAGTCTACAATATTTAATAATAACAATAACAAGATTACTTTAGTCGTGTTGTCAGGAGGGAGCAATCCTTGGAGGAGAAGCAAAACCAAGGAAGATCCCCAATGAGATGTGCTGACACCTCAGCAGAACCAATTAGCTCAAACATAAGAATTGTATTCTGTTGGACATAGTGTTTCTGTGAGTTGGAATCAACTCGATGGCACCTAACAATAATATTAACAGAGATCCCTGGGTAACTCAAATGGTTGTTGTTGTTGTTGTTAAGTGCCGTCGAGTCGGTTCTGACCCATAGCGACCCTGTACAGGGTTTCTGAGGCTGTAAATCTTTACAGGAGCAGAAAGCCTCATCTTTCTCCCGCGGAGCAGCTGGTAGTTTTGAACTGCTGACCTTGCGGTTCACAGCCCGATTCGTAACCACTACGCTACCAGAGCTCCTAGCTCAAATGGTTAAACACCCAATTTTAAACCAAAAGGTTGGTCATTTGAACCCCTCCAGAAGTGCATCCAAATACAGATCTAGTGGTGTGCTTCCCAAAGTCACAGGCTGGAAAACCTTCAGGAACACAGTTCTCCTGTGCACACATGTTCACCAGGAGTGAGAACAGAGGACACAGCCCGTCTATCAGTATGTGCTGAGCACCTGGTATGAGCTGGGAGGCTTGTCGCTCGTTTTCTGCGGATGATCTTAAGTAATCTTGATAACAATTCTATCATAGAAGCACTATCAATATCTTCATGTTAAACTAAGGGTTTGGTTTGTTGTTGTTGTTGTTATGTGCTGTGGAGTCAGTTCTGACTCATAGTGACCCTGTACAGGGTTTCCGAGGCTGTAAATCTTTATAGGAGCAGAAAGCCTCATCTTTCTCCCATAGAACAGCTGGTAGTTTCAAACTGCTGACCCTGAGGTTAGCTACCAAAGATACTTAAGGGTTTGGTTTAGGGGTTCACAAAAACCTGGGTTAGAATGCCAAATCATCATTTAACACTGCTTAATTTTGGGTAAATTCTCCAATTTTGTAACCCCATTTCCACATCAGTAATAGTACCTGGTGGATTAAAGGCATTCTGGTGCGGTGCTATAGGATAAGCACGTGACTGTTAACTGCAAGATCAATAGTTCAAACCCACCAGTTGCTCCTTGGAAACCCCTATGCAGGGTCGTTGTGAGTTGGAACTAACTTCATGGCACTTAACAATGACAACAACAGTGAATTAAAGGAGCCCTGGCACCACCATGGTTAAGCACTTGGCTGCTAACCTAAAATTCAGAGCTTTGACAAACGAAGATAACGAAGTCTAATAGAGGGAGCAAGCGTAAATTGCCACAAGCTGATTAACTGGACCCTTGGTTATGGATGAGGCTGTTCCAAATTCCAACCCAGGAGGGAAGAATTCTGCATATCAAGGAGCAAGCCTGTCTCCTGAGTACACTAGGGTGATAGGCCTGGCAACTTAGACTTAAGCTACCAAAATTGGGGGGGCTACAAAGGCATGAAGTGTCTGGCTTACAAGCTGTCATGAAGGTGCTTAGTGTCAGAATGCAGGGAGTAAGATAGAAACAACTGAATAATTTCCCTCCTGTCCAGATGGGCCTGGTGAGGAGGGGGACAAGATTTTATGATATAATTGCAAGTACTTGTTTTCAGCTCTGATGGTGATTGTCCCAACTGTAATTGTAGAGGAGGTGCAACTAAAAGGGGGTAGCAGTTAATCTGTCATCTCAGGAACAGGGACCCTAGGACCATCAAGAGGAAAGAACATGAGACGAGTGAGGGATCGTGACCAGTAAAGCAGCACCAACACAGATGGTGTTAGAGGTGATGGCATGGAGAGACAATAACAATGGACTTCAGGCCCATGGACTGAGAAAGGCAGTGTGTCTATGAGTCTGAGGCTAGCTTGCAAAATGTGCCCTTCGGACATTTAAACAAATACATATTTACAATATGTTATGTGTGCATCCAAAAAAAGGTAATAGAGGTAAATACTGCTATGCCTGGAGGGTATTGTAATTATTACAATGATCTGCTGAATGTAAAAAAAAAAGTATATGTGGGAATTTTCAACATGGGAGGAGGGGTGTATGTTAAAGGGATCTTTGAAGTTAGCTTTGTATAGTTTAACAGTAATTGTACTAATTTAATCTCAGCCTTTATGTTTCTAGAAAATCGTTACATAAAAATCTGTTTATGTCTTAAAGAGAGTTCAGAGGTTTGAACCTACCCAGTGTCTGTGTATTGGGCAGTGTTTCGTGCTTCTGTGCATAAGGTCGCTAGGAGTCGGCACCGACTCGATGGCATCTAACAACAACAAGTGTCTCTGCAGGAGAAAAGACGTGGAGATCTGATTCTACAGCAGTTACAGCCTAAGATACCCTATGGGGCAGTTCCACTGTGTCTGATAAGGACACTGTGAATTAGAATTGACTATCTGACACATAACAATAGCAACAACAGTGAACAAGAATTCCTAGGGAATACAATTGTTGTTGTTGTTAGTTACCCTCATACTGACTTTATATGTAACAAAAGAAACACTGCCCTGTCCTGAGCCCTCTTCAGGACCACGTGTATGTTTCTGCTCATTCTTCCAGGCCTTGTGTCAATGCATCTTACTGCGATTTCTCTCATTTTTATGAATCCTTTACCATGATATAAATATGTTGCTGTTGTTAACTGCTGCCAGGTTGGTTCTGACTCATAGTGACCCTGTATAGGATTTCAGAGGAGCAACTGGTGAGTTTGAACCACCAGCCTTGTGGTCCTGAGCTTAGTTAGCCAGACCAGGACTCCATGATATGAATATTGTTGTTAGGTGCCATCAAGTTGGTACCTACTCACAGCGACCCTCTTCACAACAGAATAAAACACTGCCCGGTCCTGGGCCAACCTCACAATTGTTGCCACGCTTGAGCCCATTGATGCTGCCACTTGGCCAATCCATCTCGCTGGGATCGTCTTCTTTTTCTCTGACCCTCCACCTTACCAAACATGACATCCTTCTCCAGCGACTGTTCCTTCCTGACACTGTGTCCAAAGTATGAGAGACGAAGTTTGGCCATCCTAGCCTCCAAGGAGCACTCTGGCTGAGTTTCTTCCAACACAGAACTGTTTGTTCTTTTAGCAGTCCATGGCAGTTTCAATATTCTCCTCCAACACCATAACTCAAAGGCATCAATTCTTTTACTATCTTCCTTATTCATTCACAGCCCCTCTGGTAGTTTTGAACTGCTGACCTTGAGATTCACAGCCCAACTTGCTACCAGAGCTTCTCTGATATGAAAATTTGTTGTTGTTAAGTGCCGTAGAGTCGGTTCCGACCCATAGCGACCCTGTACAGGGTTTCCGAGGGTGTAAATCCTTACGGGAGTAGAAAGCCTCATCTTTCTCCCGCGGAGCGGCTGGTAGTTTCGAACCACTGACCTTAAGGTTCGCAGCCCGATTCGTAACCACTACGCTACCAGAGCTCCTTATAGTTCCCAGTAAATAGTACCTATTTTGCTGTATGATCACGATCCATTTTGGCTAGCACATTGTTGTTAAGTGCTGCAGAGTCGGTTTTAACTCATAGCGACCCTGTATAGAGTTTCTGAGGAGCAGCTGGTGAGTTTGAACTTCTAACTTTGTGGTTCACAGTCCAGGGCTGATCCAACCGCCCCACACCAGGACTAACAAGCCTTTAATGAATGGATGCTGGTGTTGGGTTGTCAGATCAGCACTGGACTGTGAACCAAAAGGACAGTAATTCAAACCCTGTACAGAGTGTGAATCAGAATTGAGTCGACGGCACTTCACAATAACAACATTGTTCACTGGAGTCCTGGTGTGGTACTATAGGATAAGCATTGGACTGCTAACCACAAGGTCAGTGGTTCAAACCCACCAGCCATTCCTCGAAAACTCTGTACAGGATCACTATGAGTCAAAATCAACTCCATGGCACACAACAACAACAACATTGTTCACTGCTTTCAAAGTAGGAGTCCCAGGAAACAGTGCTGGCTATCAATGTCTTGGAGACCTTTCTGTAGGCTGCCAGTCTACCCTTCTGTACGTCCCTTGTCCTAATCCCTGGTCAACACCCTGGGAGACTGGACAGGTGTATGTCAGTGGCCACACATGTCCAGAAGAGGAAGACTATCCAACTGGAAGAGAGCTGATGGTTTTGGCTACCATTGTGCTCTGGGAATCCAAGAGAAAGGTTAGTCTCATCATTCTAATCAATGCCGCCCATGTTCTGGTGAATAAAGTCTCTTCCCATTTGCACCTTCTGTGACTTGCCCTTGGAATTGCAGCCTAGCCAACTTCTGAGTAATGAGATGCCTTTGAGCTAATTCTTTATTATTCTTAACAAGCTGGAGGTTCTTGTTAGCTGGCTGCTGGGGTTGCTACTTCTTTCAGCAAGGAGAGGAACGCACAAGTCTTTTTCCTTTTGACCTTCTCTCTTCCCCTTCTTGTGGGGGTCCTGGAAGAACTGCTCCAAGAATCAGGGATATAGCCCCAAAGTGCCCCCTTAGAAACCAGAGTGGACTAATTAATCTTAGGACCCCAAACTTCCTCTTTGCCTTGCCTCAAATCAGCTCACTGGAACCCAGCCAGAGTGAAAATCCCAGTAGGATTTCCTGGCTCCTCATGTTCCACCCACTGTCTAGCTGGACAATTTAGGGGAAATAATTATTTTGGAATCTTGGGACTTCAGAAAGGTCTAATTGAGGCCAAACACTTCACATCTTGTGCCAACAATTGCCAAACATGTGACATGAAAAAATTCTTTACCCTCCTGACATTGTAGTTTTATATAGATGTACTCCCATCATGCTGTCCTGCCGCAGATAAATACAAATTGAGGAATAAAATGGAGGATCTATTGATGTCTCCATGCAAATGACAAATTTCCATCCCTACCTTTTCCTTGTTTATAAAATTTGACTTGAAATGAATTTTTGGAACTAAATTTAAAACTAAAAAATATAAGATTTATAGAAGAAAAAAATCAACAGGCATGTTTGTGATCTTGAGTTCAGCAAAGATTTCTTAGATAGGACAAAAAAACACTAACATTAAAAGGGAAACTTGATAAGCTGTACTTAATCCAAAAAAAACCACACAATAACACTGAATACTAATATTTATTCACCAGCGTTTGTTGAGAATCTCCTCTTGGAGTGTAAGTCTTAGCAATACTTACTTCTCACAATGATATGAAGGTAAAATCAATGTTAAGTGCTGGCACAGTATCTGACATCTAATAAGCATTGAATACAATTTAGCTGTTCTCTTCATTACCAACATTATTATGAGTCTCATCATTGTTGTATTTTTATTCTTTCCAGTCCAAAATTCAAACAGTGAAAAGGTTTTCAAATCAGATATCTAGCCTTAATCAACTCTTTAGCACAAACTCGTTACCATTCTGTAGATTTTGACTGACAGCAATCCTCCAGGACAGAGTTGAAGTACCCCATGGGGTCTCCTAGCATGGCACTGTAGAGTAAGTATTGGACTGCTAGTCACAAGGTCGACAGTTCAAACCCACCAGCCACTCCTCAGAAACCCTATACGGCGACACTATGAGTCAGAACCTGCTTGATGGCACTTAACAATAGCAACAACAATCTTTACTGAATCAGATTGTCATATCTTTCTCCCTTGGAGCAGCTGGTAGTTTGGAACTACCAACCTTTCATTTAGCAGCTGAGTACCTAACCACTGTGTCAACAAGAATCCTTACTGTAACATAAGAATCTATGAGCAACATCCACTTATAAGTATATAATAAATAAATAGTCTTTTGGTGGCTCTGTAAGATCAGCACTAGACTGCTGATCTCAAGGTCAGTGTTCAAACCCACCAGCCACTCCTTGGGAACCCTAGACAGGGTTGCTATGAGGGGAATCTGACTTACAGGCACTTAATAACAACAATGCAGGGCCTATACATAAACCAAGAGGCAGTCATTTGAACAGAACAAGGAGCTATTGCATGGCTTAAAATCAGGAAAGATGTGTGTCAGGGGTGTATCCCTTCACCATAGCTATTCAATCTGTATGTTGAGCAAATAATCCAAGACACCAGACTATATGAAGAAGAATCCAGCATCCAGATTGAAGGAAGGCTCATAAGCAACCTGAGATATGCAGATTAAACAACTTTGCTTGCTGGAAGCACAGAGAACCTGAAGTACTAACTGAGGAAGATGAAAGACTACAACCTTCAGTATGAATTACAACTCAACAGAAGGAAAACAAAAATCTTCACAACTGGACAAAAAGCAACATCACAGTCAACAGAGGAAAGGCTGAAGTTGTCAAGGATTTCATTGTTCTTAGATGGACAATCAACCCCCACAGAAATAACAGTCCCAAAATGAAACAATGTATTGCATTGGGCAAACCTGCTACAAAAACCCTCTTGGAAAAAAAAATTTTTTTTAAGTCACTTTCAAGGTTAAGATGAGCCTGACCCAAGCCATGGTCTTTTCAATTGCTTCATATGTGAAAGCTGGACAATGAATACGAAAGAATTGACCCATTGAATTAGGATTGATGCAGGATATCAGCTATACCATGAAAATCCCAGAAGAATGAACAAATCTATATGGAAGAAGTACAACTGGAATACTCCTTAGAAGCAAGGATAGTGAGACTTGCTCTCATGTGCTTTGGGCATGCTGTTTGGGTCACTGTCGGTTGGAACAGACTCGACGGCACTTAACAATGCAGCAATCTTGACAAAAACACATTGCCACATCTTTCTCCTGAGGAAGGGCTGATGGATTCAAGCTATTGGCTTCTAGGTTAATAGGCAAGCATTTCACCACCAAGGCTACTAAAAAAATTCTTGAGAACTACATAAAATTACATTTCAGAACTTCCAGTGCACAAAATAGCAGTTTTTAAATAATGTTTTTAAGACAAATATGCCAGGTTTAGTTAAATGACCCCTAAGGGCTTTGGACATATTGTCAAGAGGGAACATATATCATGCTTTGGACATATTGTCAGGAGGGAACAGTCGCTAGAGAAGTATGTCATGCTGGGTAAGGTGGAGGGTCAGAGAAAAAGAGGAAGACCCCCAACGTGATGGATCGGCCAGATGGCATCATTGATGGTGTCAAGTGTGGTGACGGTAGTGAGGTTGGCCCAGGATCGGACATTGTTTCATTCTGCTGTGCATGGGGTCGCTATGAGTTGGTTCTGACTGGATGGCACCTGACAACAAAGGGCTAATGAGGACTCCTGGTATGCCACTAAAGGATAAGCACAGAACTGTGAATCACAAGGTTGGCAGTTTAAACCCACTGGAAGCTCCTTGGAAACCCTGTACAGGATCACTATGAGTTGGAGGCGACTCAACATCACTTAACAACAACAACAAGGGCTAATGAAGTTTTAGTTGTGTTAAGTGCCATCATGTTGGTTCCTACTTTTCATAACCCTGTATAAGGATTCTGAAGAGTGACTAGTGGGTTTGAACTGTCAATCTGTGGTTAGTAGTTCAGTGCTTAACCCACAGCACCACACCAGAACTCCTTTATGAAGGTTGTTGTTAAGTGCCATCAACACTGTATAGGGTTCCCAAGGAGTGACTGGTAGGTTTGAACCACTGACTTTGTGGTTAGCAGACTGATACTTGACCTAGAGCACCCCCGGATTCCTTTACAAAGCTACACAGTGTCCATTCTGATATTATCCAAGATGATAAAATTAAAATGCCTAGGTTTCACATGCGCTGCTCCTTGGAAATCCTGTATAGATTCTCTCTGACTTGGAACCAACTCAATAGCACTTAACAATAACAAAGACAAATTTTACAGAAATAGTTATAGGCTAAATGATATGATGTCTAGAGTTGTCTTCAAAAAGTAAAACATACAGGATGATGGGGAAGGGACCAGGGAAAGTAAGAATAGAATCCAGTTGCTATTCAGATGATTAATGCTGACCTCATGCGTGGCAGAATCGAACTGTACTCCACGGGTTTTCAATGGCTGATGTTTTTCAGAAGTAGATCCCCAGGTCTTACTTCCAAGGATCCTCTATGTGTACTCGAACTTCCAATCTTTTAGTTGACAGTTGAGTATGTTAACCATTTGCCCTAATGGGAATAGGGTAACTGTTAAAGATGAGTGGTTAGTAAATATCTACTTGATATCGACTTTTATATATGTTTAGCTCTGGTAAGACAGTGGTTACAAATCAGGCTGCTAATCTCAAGATGGGCAGTTCAAAACTACCAGTGGTTCTTCAGGAGAAAGATGAGGATTTCTGCTCCAGTAAATATTTGCAGCCTCGGAAACCCTAAGCAAGGTCGCTATGAGTCAGAACCAACTTCACGGCACATAACCACCACCACCAAATTGTTATTTAATGTTTTTATTTATTTTATTTTTTTTATTTTAAAATAAGAAAAGTGATATTTTGGCCATAAGGTCAAGGAGCAAGTATTAGGATCTGGGCTGGTGTTGTGTTGTTACTTCCCAACTGTCCACAACAATGGAATGACGTTACGAGTGACGTAAGGAATCGGGTCTTGTTGAACTGCTGTGCTATGTATAAAGGAGAGAGTAGTGAACACAATGTGGGGACCCAAGTTCTAGTTCTGGCTGTGTCTCTGCATGAATGTAACTTTCAGTCAAGCCCCTTCCCCACACTGTCTCTTCTTTCTCGTCTATGAAGTAGGAAAGTCAGGATGCTTGCTTCTTCAATGTCATAAATTCCTACCGGAACAGGAACTTGGGACACAGAAGGCTCCTGGCCTGGGAGTAAGCATGGCCCACAGGGGCAGTTACTGACAGTTGTTCATTCAATAAGTGGGTGAATTGTCTCTTTTTGTAAATATGCCAATCCCTTCCCTCATGAGGTTGTTGTTAACTATCATAAAGTTGCTTCCAACTCTTGGGCACCTTAGTATAATAGAGCAAAATGTTGTCCGGTCCTATTCTGTGACAATTCATGTGATTTTCATTCCTTTTTGTAAACAGATTGCCATACTTTCTTTCCTAGCCTGCACTGAAATCTGTCTCCTCATGGGTGTTCCTGCTGGTATTTGAAATACTGTTGGTAGAGCTTCCAACATCAAAGCAGCATGCAAGTCACCTCAGTATGATAAACTGACAGATGAATGACGGTTCCTCCCGATAACTTACTTTCTGTCCCTAAAATGAAAACAGATTCTGTTCAGAAATGCAACTGAGTCTATTGAACTTGTTGAATTCAAGCCAAGAAAGTGGTGACAGGCATGACTTCTATCTACATTACCCTCAGTGTCATTGTTAGATGACATTGAGTCAGTTCCAACTCATAGCGACCCCTATGGACCACAGAGCGAAGCACTGCCTAATCCTGCACCATCTACACAATCATTCCTATATTTGAGCCCATCAATCTTGTTGAGTGCGATTTTATCCCATAAAACCCTGCTCACAACCCTTTGGGGATGGCAGCGCCTCTTGGATAAGCGGTATCCTTCTTCGAGTGGTACCTTACCTAGTCCAGGCTTGTCCTTCCTCAGGGTCACTGTCTCCTTTGTTTCTTTGCAGTGGCTTTCTTTTCAAATCCCAGTCATCTGCCTCAGGGCCTTTGCACATGGCATCCCCTTAGCCTGGAAGTGTTTTCTGACCCCTTCTTGGTTAATGTCTACTCCGCTTTAATTTGAGATGCACACCCTCCTTTATGTTTCCTTCATAGCACTCTCAAGGGCTGAACACATTTATTGAATGATCTAATTAGTCCTTAACACCCTATAATAACAACGAACTTCATTCTTCTCCCAGTCAAATCCTGACTGTTAACCATCTTTCTTCCATATCCCTTCCTGTCTGTACTGTGCTGTTGTGATACTGAAATCTAGGAGAAAGATTGGACTTTGAGCCCCAGTCAAATGCTGGATACTTCTTCCTTGCCCTTTCCTGACATCTCAAACACATTCTTTAGCTTTCTGGTCACTTTTCGTTATACTAATAATCTCATTAGTCCATTAAAACTCATTTTCGGATATTGAAAACAGAAACCTAAGTCAAAACTTGAATTTCACACAAAATACAAACATCCATTCCTGAGGCCCAGTCCCCTGATATGAGTGACACCTCCCTGGTAGGTTCCTTGCATTGCCCCTACACCTATCCCATCTCCTGTACTCAGAGATAGTCTCTGCAGCGTCTTAGTGGCTTCCTCACCCTAGACATCCTCACTAGTGACTCAACAGGTCCTACCTGGATGGTCCAAATATATCGACCAGTCTCAGCTTCATCTGTCCTTTAGAAAACTTACAAATTATTATCTCTCTAATAGTTCCCCTGTACTCTTCTCTCTGTTCCATCAAAAATTTTGCCTTAAAAAACAAAAAACAAAAAAAATGCTGGGTTTACTGCTCAGAAAGACACTGGAGGAGCCTGAAATTGTGACCTTCATGTCTGAAAAGGAACTCATCCTCGTGGCCAAACTTTCAGCCAAGCAGTAGAGAGGTATACATGGGGAGCAACCACACTAGTAAGGTATGCTCACTATGAATAATGGAACAGTCCATCATTCGAAATCAAAGGGGCAGCATGTACCTAAGGACAAAGGTGAGAGAGGATGGGAAGGTCGGTGGAATGGAGATGGGAAGAACAGGGAAGAAGCAGGATCACTGTTATCCCATGGAAGGGATTGCAATCATTGAGATGAAACAAAGTGCATTAGTTGTTGAATATAAAACTGAAGGTCTTGTCTGTAAGCCTTCACTCAGTTCGCAACAAAAATTAAAACAAAAAAACTTCTGCCTTTAGAAAGATTAGTTTCTATGAGAACATAAGACACCAAAATCTAGGGGTGGGTCACTCTCCCCACAACTTCTTTATTGTCTTTCTCTGATCACAGGATATTTACAAATCTCTCAGTTGCACAGTTTGGTTACTATCTAACTGGAGAGTAAGATAAAAGTTCCTTGCTTCCAGGCATTCCTGAATGTATCAATGATTCTCTAGGGGGTCCTGTCACTTGACTTGAAGAAAGACTTCTCTTTCCATTCCTTCATAGGTGGCAGTAGTGGAGAATCCTCATGCTCTATGATTGTTGTTGTCGTTAAGTGTCATCAAACCAGTTCTGACTCATAGTGATGCTATATAGGGTCAGGAGTAGAAAGCCTCCTCTGTCTCTCACAGAGCAGCTGATGTGCTTGAATCGCTGATCGTGGGGCTCAAAGTCCAATCTTTCTCCTAGATTTCAGTAGCTATCAAGCCCTAGATTTCAGTATCACAACAGCACAGTACAGACAGGAAGGGATATGGAAGAAAGATGGTTAACACAGAGATGTGGGAAGTGTGCTGTTGCATTGTGGGTATGGCAATCAATGTCATGAGTCATAGCGTATATGAATTGCTGAATGGAAAAACAATGTGGTCTGTCAATGGTCACCGGAAACCTAATAAAAGTTTAAAATTAACATACAAAAAATAAAAAAGCATATATTATATATGTATTTTCATAATAGTGCTTATCCTTTGAAGCTCTGGTAGTGTAGTGGTTATGAGTCGGGCTGCTAACCTCAGGGTCAGCAGTTTGAAACTACCAGACATTTTGAGGGAGAAAGATGAGGCTTTTTGCTCCAGTAAAGATTTACAGCCTCAAAACCCCTTTGCTGGGTCGCTATGAGTAGGACTACACACAAACACACACACATACACACTAATATATATGTATTGTTGTTGGGTGCCATCGAGTCAGCACCACTCATAGAGACCCCATGCACAACAGGATATATCACTACGCAGTCCTGGGTCAACCTCGCAATCTTTCTTAGCTATGCCAGAGGCCACTGCTGCCACAACTGTGCCAATCCATCTCATTAGAGGTCTTCCTCTTTTCCTCTGACCCTCAACCTTACCAAACATGACATCCTTCTTCAGTGACTGGTCCCTCCTGACAATATGTTCAAAGTATGAGAGCCGAAATTTGGCTGTACTTCATCCAACATAGATTTATTTGTTCTTTCCACAGCCCATGGCACTTTCAATATTCTCCTCCAACACCATAACTCAAATGCATCAATTCTTCTATGGTCTTCCTTATTCATTCTCCAGCTTTTGCATGCATATGAGGTTATTGAAAACACCATGGGTTGGGTCAGCCGTACTTTAGTCCTCAAGCTGACATCTTTGCTCTTCAACACTTTAAAGAGGTCTTGTGCAGCAGATTTGCCTAATGTAGTACCTCAACCATTTCAAGAGGTAGCATCTGATATATATGTGTGGGATGAAATAATGAATCCAATAACAGAATGAGAGAGGGTGACGCCAAGATTTGTGAGATCAAAACTCCCTGGTTGGGAAGAATAAATAGTGATGGCATCATTTGAGCAAAAGTAGTTAGGGCAATAGTTCCCAAAGCTGGATGCCTGGTTGCCACTCAGAATCTTACATGAAATTTATAAAAATATAAATATCTAGATCTGATTCTCCCTGTATGCTGATTTAGTAGACCTACTTGAGAACGGGAATGAAGAAAAAATTTGAACCTCTCCTTGAACTACTGAAGGATTCTATGGGGAAAATATTGAATCTTGCAGGAAGTCTCAAAAGAAGATGGGAAGAATAGACAGAATCGCTGCACCAAAAAGAATTGGTTGATGTTTAACCATTTCCAGAAGCATCAGACATCCAAGAACCTATGGTATTAAAGAAAGAAGTCTAAGATGCATTGAAGTCATTGGTGAAAAACAAGGCTCCAGGATTGATGAAATATAAAATTGAAATGTTTCCAAAAAATGTGTGCATTCCAACTCCTAGTAATGCTTTTGGACAGAGTAGAACTGCTTCCTAGCGTTTCCCAGACTGTAAATCTTTGTTGTTGTTGTTGTTAAGTGCCGTTGAGTCCATTCTGACCCATAGCGAGCAGCTGGTAATCTCGAACCACTGACCTTGCAGTTCAAAGGACTTTGCAGTCTGAAGTATTAGACCACAGCACCACACCAGGACTCCCTGTAAATCTTTATGGACATAGTAATAGCCTCATTTTGCTCCTACATAGCAACTAGAGGGTTTGAACCACTAACCTTGCAGTTATCAGCCCAGCACTTAACACACAGCACCACCAGCTCCCCATTGACACTAAAGATGCTGACAAATACTGTAAATCCGGCCTTCTGTGTATGTGTGTTTGAGAGAGAGGTCTCGTGTTTGAGCACACTGTTTGATTCAATCTGAACATTGAAATGGACTAGATTTAATAGAAAAGTGAATTAAGGCCACAGGAAAACAGAAACTCAAGCTGAGAGGAAGAAAATTACCTGCCTAAGGAAGACAGAATAGGAGCCCACCTTTGGGGAGTGTGGCAGGCAAAAACGGAATCTGACATTTTACTCCCTCAGTCTGTTTTTCTGTCCATCACTCTTTACCATGCTCTCTAAAAAAAGTGTGAAAATCACTGAGTGAAATGACACTCAAAAGCTTTAGCCAAATCCGAGGTCTGATTGCTCTGGGAGACAATTCCAATTTAACTTATAATAAATTACCTGAGATAAAAAATAATGAAGCAATGAGCTACTGAAAAATAGAAGGGGGGAAAGTATTGTGATACAACCTGTTGATCATCCAAAGTGTAGGAAACAAACATAAAAGGGGAATTTGGGAAGTTGTGAACACCACAGAGAAGCAAATATGAATTCTCCTCAATACTCATAAATTGCATCAACACTTGGACCAGTTAAAGTAGAAAAATAACACATCTATATCTTTTGGAGCTTAACCAATTTATCCATTTCTAAACTCTTTGGCAGTGATTGTGCTATTTCCAAGAAGAGTAAATGAGAAAATCCCATTAAGAAAAGCCATCACTTGTAAACAAATTAATAAGCACATAGACAGACTGGAATAACACAAACTAAACTTGGTAGGATGAGCTTTCTATTTCAGCCTTTTAGTGTACTTTAGTGGGCGCTGTGAAGAGATCTCGTATAGTCCGATAACCAAGACTGCTATGGCAATGTGGGTTAATGTGCTGGACTTCAAGGTCATTTTGAACTGCAAGGTCGGCGGTTCAAACCCATCAGCCGCTCCTTGGAAACCCTATACAGAGTTGCTATGAGTTGGAAAGGACTCGATGGCACTTAACAATGACAACATTATACATGGAGTCCCTTTGTTGTTGTAGTTGCTAGGTGCCACTGAGTCAGTTCTGACCCATAGTGACCTTATATACAACCGAACAAAACCCAGCCATGTCCTGCACCAGCCTCACAATTTACTGCTACGTTTGAGCCCACTATTGCTGCCACTGGGTCAATCCATCTTGTTGGGGGTCTCACTCTTTTTCACTGTCCCTCCACTTTACCAAGCATGATGTCCTTCTCCAGGGACTGGTCCTTCCTGATACTATATCCGTAGCATGAGAGATGAAGTTTAGCCATTTTGGCTTCCTGGGAACATTCTGATTGTACTTCATTCAACACAGAATTATTTGTTCTACTGGCAGCCCATGTTACCTTTAATATTCTTCTCTAACACCATTACTCAAATGCATCAATTTTTCTATGATCTTCCTTACTCATTGTCCAAATTTCCTATGCGTATGAGGTTATTGTATTCAACGGCTTGGATCAGACACACCTTACTCCTCAAACTGACATCTTTGCTCTTGAACACTTTGAAGAGGCCCCGTGCCTCAGATTTGCCTAATGCAATACGTCATTTGATTCTTGACTGCTGCTTCCATAAATGTTGATGGCTGTTCCAAGCAAAATGAAGTCTTTGACAAGATTTAGTCTTTTCTCTATTTATCATATGTTACTTATTGGTCCAGTGGTGAGGACTTTTGTTTTCTCCCTAGGTGGCACAAATGTTTTTTCTAGGTGTTTTGATTTCACCCAGAGGCACCCTCGAAGAAAGGATTGACACACATACGGTTGTTATGGGTCAGAATCTATTGGGCCAACCAAAGTTGTCAGTTTGAAAGAAAAAGTACTTTGAAAGAAAAACCTAACCTAATATTCTGAAATATCACGGTCCTCAAAAACCCTATGGAATAGAGTTTTACTCTGAATGCATGGGGTCAGCTTGAGTCAGAATCAATTACAGTTTGGTTTTGATTTGTCTGACAAAGGTATCTGTGATGATATGTTTGAACTATTGTAGCCTCTTTGACCTTCTTTGCCAGTTCAAATAATCCAAGTATAGTCATGCCATTTGCATGCTTTCGATTCATTTCTTCCTTTTGCATTTATTAGTAGGTAGACGAGTCAAGATTGACACTCTCCTTCCATGCATGATCTAACATCTTGTGGGGCTTGCTTGGCTTAAATGCAGTAATAAGTGAAAAGTAAAACTTTTGCTTTATCCACTCACCAAGGAACCCTGGTGCACTGGGCTAAGCACTTGACTGTTCGAATTTGTCAACTGCTTCATGAAAGAAAGATGTGGCTATCTGTTTCTGTGATGATTACAGCCTTGGAACCCCTATGGGTCAGTTCTAGTCTGTCCTATGAGGTGTCAATGAGTCAGAATTGACCAGACAGCAGTGGATTTGGTTGATTTGGTCCACTCGTCCTGATGTTTTTGCTACCACCACATGGTTCTACAAGGAGCTCTGGTAGCGTAGTGGTTATGAATCGGGCTGCGAACCTTAAGGCCAGCAGTTCGAAACTACCAGCCGCTCCGCGGGAGAAAGATGAGGCATTCTTCTCCCGTAAAGATTTACAGCCTCGGAAACCCTGTACAGGGTCGCTATGGGTCGGATCCGACTCGACGGCACTTAACAACAACAACAACAATATGGTTCTACTGTTGACCATGAGTTGTACACAGTCCAGTAGGTGCTTATCCGTTTGGACTCCTGGTGTGGTGCTGTAGGATAAGCACTCGACTACTAACAGCAAGGTTGGTGGTTCAAATCCACCAGCCGCTCCTTGGAAACCCTATACAGGGTCGCTATGAAGTCAGAACCCATTCAGCGGCACTTAACGCCACCAACAATGTTGATTCTTGTGTTTCCCTCTTACTGGGCTCCCATACAATGATCTTTTAATTCTCCCTTGTGGGTCCAAGCTTTGTTCCCCCATGGAATATCTGTTACGGCAGACAAACTTTTAACCTCATTCATATACGGTTCTAGAACCAACCATTCCAAAGACTTCAGGGATTTTCACCCACATTCTCATTTGTTAGCTGTCACTGAGTCAGCTCTGAACCCAGGAAGAACCAATGCACAGTGGAATGTAATGCTCCAATTCCAGGCTATCCCATAGGTCAATTGTGGTTGCCTGAGTATTAGAGATAGGTCATCAGGCCTTTTCCTAGTCTGGAAGCTTTGCTGATTAATTACTCAGCATTACAGTAATACAAAGGTCTCCACTGCCAGATAAGTACTAGCTGTGTGTGAGGTTCAAACCCAGATCTCCCACTTGGGAGGTGAGGACTCTACCCCTGGGCCACCACTTCCCTCCATTCCTGCTTTCCTCCTGGTAAATTCCACTCTGTGGTCTACAGTCTTTTCTTAATGGTAGACTTTGGACCTGGTTACCCCTGTAGTCCAACACAAGTTTTCCTATGTTTGCAACATGGAGAGAAGAAGTTGGGCATTTAGTTCCATCATTTCAAAAAGGTTCTGGATGTTCTATGCAAATAATCTCAACCCATCTCCAGCAAAAGTTCCCTGAAAGGAAGACCATGCTGAATCCAGCCACTATTAAGGGCCAGCTTCTATGCTCAGCACTCAAGGAGCCACTTGAGGGGCATCTTTCATTAAGAATGAATGTCGGCTCCAATGCCACATGTACCTCTGCTTATATCTGTGGAAGTGGTAGGCTTCTTTTCTTTTTTATTGCACCATATGAGTCACAAGCACTTTATTAGAGTATTAAGAACAATGATCCACCTTAGAAATAACCAAGGACAACCATTTAATTTTGAGGATGAAAAGACAAACCCTGGGACTCTAGATCATTAAAGTCCTTCTCTGAGTTAGGAAGGGAAAAAAAAAAAAAAAAAAAGTGTGCCCAGCTTCTACACTAAGGCATTGTTTCCACCATCCATGATACCATTCAGAGTCCTGGTGTGGCGCTGAAGGATAGTGCACTGGACTGCAATGTCAGTTTGAGCCACAGGTTGGTGGTTCAAACCCACCAGCTGCTCCTTGGATACCCTACACAGGGTCACTATGAGTTGGAACCAACTGGACGGAACTTAACAAGAATACCATTCAAATATTGACAGCCCACAAAATCAAAAGACCATTTTTTCTAGATTGAAGGGTAGATATTGTTGTTACTAGTTGTCATCAAGCCAACTGCAACTCATGGGGACAACCCCCCAAAACATTCCCCAGTGCCACGCCATGTCCATTATCGTAAGTATGGTAAAGACCATTGTGGCTGCCACTGCATATTTTGAATGTCTTCCAACCTAGGAGGCTCATCTTCTATCCCTCTAGTGGACAATATTCTGTTGCAATCCATAGAGATTTCGTGGACTAATTTTCTGAAGTAATTCACCATTTTCTTCTTAATCTGTCCTAATCTAGAAGCTCTACTGAATCCTGTCCACCACAGGTGATCTTGATGATATTTAATTTACCAGCAGTATAACTTTCAGCATTGCAACAATACAAATGTCACCACAGTGTAACACACAGGCAAATGGATGATAAGGAAGGTAGATCATTAAAGCAAAATAAAACATATTGGAATGGGAAGCTTGCCAATCTTCTTGGTCAACTTGGTGGCCATTGTACATGTCTCAAACTTGGAATCAGTTCTTTCCATTAGTGTTCTCAATTGCTCGAGAAGCATGGGTTGGAAAACATGATAAAAACAAGATTGTCCAGTTGCTTAATTTCCCTAGAAAATGCCATGAATTATATATTGCCGTTGCTAAGGAGATGTTAGAAATACTTATCAGAGACAAACAAGGAAATTGATTGCGACGAAGAAGACAAGTCGTAGGTTTTGGGGAACGAATCTGCCTTTTGAATTGTTATGATTTGGTATCTAAAGGAACAAACACATTTTAGGCTTCTAAAAATACCCAATCCTTTATCCACTCAGAGGAGGAAAAACAAAACGCCGGCGTACTCATGCACTTTGTTTTTGCAGTACATAGAATGAGGAGTCATTTTCTTGCCATAATCGTCAAGAAGAGGAGCACCTCTTCTTGTTATTCTTTGAAGCATTCCCATATGTCCAGACTAAGAAATGACTTTTTTCTCTAAGTTAACAATGAATTTCCAGCTGGCAATTTGTGCTCCTCCCTCCTCCCTTGGAAACTTTACTCAGTGGAAAACAAAGGGAAAAGTAAGTAAATTTGAAAGAGAAACCACAACACGCGGAGACGGAGGAAAGTCTAAATCCCATCAAGGAAAACAGACACTAAATCTTTATCCCAAACACAATCACAATTTTAACAGGCCCCAGAGTTGAGCATCACCCAATGAATGATTTCCAGGGCCTCTGGCTCTTTGGGACTAAAGGTGAAAATTATTTTTAGCACAACTATTTGGAAATCTCTGAGAAGTCAGATCTCTTGTTTTGTCTGGTACCAAAACCAGTTTTTCTCTGGGTTCTCATGAAAAGATACTCAGACTCTTGTGGATTTAGAGCCCTGCAGGAACCTATCAGCTCAGACAAGGTATGGTGCTCATTCTTTTTTAGCATTTTGTCAAATGTAGATGTACTGACCAGTTCTCATGACTGTATTTGTTGGGTTTATTCAATAGAGAGTCCTGTAGGAAGAATCTAGGAAACTGGAGACCTGGATTCAAATTTCTAGTCTGATGCTAGATTTGTGACCAGGGTCAAGTTCCCTAACTTCTCTAAACCATCGTCATCTGTCCAATCTACCACAAAAGAGTCTTTGGGACGATGACACAAAGGAAGGATTGCTCTGTAAATGAGATGTCAGTGTGTATGACTCTTGTGCCAACATAGCAGTTCCCATTAAAAAGCCAAAGCTTTATCAATCATGAACTCTTGATAATAAGAAGCATTTCTAAATATTTTTTTTTCCAACCTTTGTGGCACTACTCAAAATCAGCTCAGTCCTAGATGTCAGTGATAAAGTTCACACTTTGCTGGAGGAAACAGAAAGGGAAACAGATTGTTAATAAACAGCAAACATAATGGAATTGTGTGATCTTACAGGATGACGAGGTGAGAGGAGAAGGGAAGGTAATCCATGGCACAAGCAATTGGAAAATTAAGGGGCAGTGGGGACCACAAAGACAAAGGCTGAGGAACCACATCACAGAAGGAACTGGGGCGTGGACACGTATCTAAATTCCCCACCCTGTCTTGCTCACAGAGCCACTCTAAATGTAGCTAGGATGACACAAAGCCTGCTGTTGTGAAATCTCTGCGTCTGCAGGCCAAGGATATGTCTTGGTTTGGCCGCCCCTACTTACCTATCCTCTTCCTAATGATTTCCAGGCAAAGCCCATTTCCAACTTGAGTTAACAATCAGGTCCAGCCCTTTGTCATGAAATACTAGGTCACAGTTTCCTTCACATGATGTAGCTGAAAACACAAAAGTTTGGACCCAACAAGAATGTGGTTCAAATCTTGGCTGTGCCATTTTAGGATTGTGTAGACTTGAGTAATCGGGACTACATTTTATTATTTGTGAAGTGAAGGTAATAACATCATAAACACGATGGAAATGAAGTAAACGGTGCCTTTAAGACATCTAGCATAGTAGTAACAATCCTACTATGTGGTCTCCATCTCAACTGTCTTTTTTAAATATTGTGGTGTTGTGGGTTAATGCGCTGGACTGCAAGTTCGGTTTGAACTGCAAGGTCATCAGTTCAAGCTCACCAGCCACTTCGGGGAAACCCTATGAGTTGAAAATGACTCGATTGCACTTACCATCAACAACAATCCTATTTACAAAGGGATTCTTAACCTCTGAACTACTTCCTAGACATTGATCTTTAAACGGATGTAATCAGTCTTTCTCCAAGTGGTTTCCAAAGCTAGTTTAGCAAGAACAAAAGGGTATACGAATTCAAAAAATTACAAAGAGCTGGATACCACATTCCTGGCTCAAATAGTCAAAATACAAAGTAACGTGTAGGCTTAGAAATCTACAGTAATACAAATCAAGTATTTTAAAGTACTTTAAAGACAGAAAACCCCTTATTTTGTAAAGCTTGCACAGAAATCCATATAGTAGATCATTTAGTGTTCAGGGCAGATTTGTTCAAGAGTCATAATATTTCCAGAGTTTTAATTTTCTCCTTCTAAAGAAGCACAATGTGGGAAAAATACACGTTAGCACACAGACCACAATAGAGTTGCATAATTCAGTCCAATGTTTTGAAACATCTTGTCTAAGGAGCAACCACTAATAGATACAGCGTTTCTTACTGGCGTAAGGAAAATGTTCTGAAATTAGATTGTGGCTAACATTGAATTGTGTACTTTAAATGAATCAATTCTTAAATGGATTGATTTTATACTGTGTCATTGATAATCCAAGCAAACTAAGGAAAGATGTTTATAAACTCCTGACCCAGTCAAAATAACCAACTTCATTGCAAAGCAGTGGACAGGAGGCAAAAGATGGCTTGTCCAATACAAGGAATAGCAGATATAAAGTTTGATCCTTACCTACCTCATACTCTTTGTCAGAAAAAATTTTCAAAGTGGAAAGAAGAAAAGAACGTAAAGAAAAAATGGACAGATACGTTTTTTTTTTTATTTTTAGTTGGGGGATATATTAGAAACACAATAAAATAGACCTCAACTCAGGGAGGGAGATGGAAAAAATAGAGAGAGACCTCAAATCTGTGAAATCATGATTTCAAAAAATTCTGATTCCAATCACCAGTAATTATCAATGCATATTGATAGCATAATTGATTAATTCCAGGCAGAAAAAGTTGGTAGAATTCTTCAATGCCATCACCACTGGCTTTAGTGGTTGGTGTATAAATTGAATAATATTGATATTAACCAATAGTATTCTTTGTTTGTTGCTGTTAAATGCCATTGAATTGGTTCTGACTCATAGTGACCCTGTATAATATTGTTCAAAACAGTTGGTTTGATCTGCTAACCTTGTGGTTAGCAATCCAGTATGTATCTTACAGCACCACACCAGAAAACACTTTGTTGTTGTTGTTGTTGTTAAGTGATGTCGAGTCAGCTCTGACCCATAGTGACCCTGTGTAGAGTGTCTGAGGAGCGACTGGTGAGCTTGAATTGCTGACATTGTGATTCAAACCAACTTTGTAGTCCAGCTCATTAACCCACAGTGCCACATCAGGGTTCCAGAAAGCACTCTGTTGCCAGGTGCCATCGAGTCAGAACTGACTCATAGCGACCCCATGCACAGCAGAACGAAACAATGTTCGATCCTGGGCCAACCTCACTACCGCTGCCACACTTGAGTCCATCAATGATGCCACCTGGCTGATCCATCTCGTTGGGGGTTTTCCTTTTTTTCTCTGACCCTCCACCCTACCCAGCATGACATCCTTCTCCAATGATTGTTTCCTCCAGACAATATGTCCAAAGTAGGAGAGACGAAGTTTAGCCATCCTGGCCTCCAAGGAGCACTCTGGCTGCACTTCTTCCAAAACAGATCTGTTGGTTCTTTTGGCAGTCCATGGCACTTTCAGTATTCTCCTCCAACACCACAACTCAAAGGCATCAATTCTTCTACGATCCTCCTTATTCACTGTCCAGCTTTCGCACCCATATGAGGCTATTGAAAACACAATGGCCTGGGTCAGGCGCACCCTAGTCCTCAAGCTGACATCTCTGCTCTTCATAATCTGAATAGAAGGTGCTTTGGGCACTCTAAATCATGCCAAATGAGACCTCAAATCATTGAGTTGTATTTCTGAAATACTGTGAAAGAGACCAGGCATGCCATGCTCTCATCCTGCGTGAGCTAAGTCCCAGAACCCTACTCTCTGCCGCTGATCCATCAATGTGCACCAGGCACTATATTGCTCCTCAATTCCTATGAGGATTGACGAGGGTTAAAAAAAAATGTCAACACATTCTAATTGGAGGTTCCTCTAGCATTCCGCCCCCTGTACAGACTGCATTTTAACGCATTTACTAAAGATAGGTCATCAGTTTGATCAGGGAATGAATCTGACTTGTTTCAGCTCTTTCCATTTATTCCTTCTTTGAGGACATTTTGACCTGACTATTAAATCCTTCCTTCTAAGCATATCTTTAAAATGTCTGCTTTCTCTTGCCAGCACCAACTAGGCCCTTAGCACATTTTTCTTTACAGACTGTCCCCATAGTTATTGGAGCATGTCTGCTTTCTGCCCATCCCACATCGTGCGTCTAAGAGATGCCCTGCCCAAAGCACCTTCTATCCAGATTATGTTAGCTCCCTCTTTAGAACAGGCTCCTGGCCTCAACCTACAACATCTCATTCTGTCTTGGTTTAAAACCTCCTTAGAAGCATTTTCAAAAAGCTTACTCTCTTTCAAACCCCTTCTCAAAGCCTTCTCTAGTCAGCCTTTCAAAAGAGAATTGTTATTAGGTACCATCCAGTCATTTCCTGTTCATAGTGACCTTGTGCACAACAGAAGAAAACACTGCTTAGTCTTGTGTCATCTTCAAAATCTTTGCTAAGCTTGACCTCATTGCTGTTGTCACTGTGCCATCCCATCTCTATGGAGGGTCTTCCTCTTTTTCTCTGACCCTCCATTTTACCACGCATGATGCATTTCTCCAGTGACTGGTCCCTCCTGATAATGTATCAAAAGTATGAGAGACAGTCTCGCCATCCTGATTTCTAAGGCATATTCTGGATATATATCTTCCAACACAATTTGCTTGCCCTTTTGGCAGTCCATAGTACTTTTAATATTCTCTTCCAACACCGCAACTCAAATGCTTCAAATCGTATTCACTGTTCAACTTTCACATGCATATGAAGCTATTGAAAATACCATGGCTTGGATCAGGCAAACCTTAGTCCTCAAACTGACATCTTTGCTCTTGAACACTTTAAAGAGGTCTGTGCAGCAGATTTGCAATAGATTGCTTGATTTCTTGACTGCAGCTTCCATGAGTGTTGATAGTGGATCCAAATAAAATGAAGACTTTGGGAACTTCAATCTTTTCTCCATTTATCATGATGTTATTATTGCTCCAGTGGGGAGGATTTTTGCTCTTTTTTACTCTGAGATGCAAGCCATACTGAAGGCTGTGGTCTTGGATCTTCATCAGTATCTATTTTAAGTCCTCTTCACTGTCAGCAAGCAAGGTTGTATCATCTGCATATCACGGGTTGTTAATGAATCTTCCTCCAATCCTGATGTCACATTCTTCTTCATATAATCCAGCTTCTTGGATTATTTGCTCAGAATACACGTTGCATAAGTATGGTGAGAGAGTACAATCGTGTCACCCAACTTTCCTAATTTTTAACCAGATATTTCACCATTGTATCTTGTTTTAACTGTGCTAGAGATGTAGATGGAGTCCCGGTGTGATGCTGTTGGATAAGCACTAGATTGTTAACCACAAAGTTGGTGGTTCAAACCCACTAGTCCTTCCTTGGAAACCCTATACAAGGTTTCAGTGAGTTGGAACTAACTCGATGGCACTTAACAACAACATCAACATGGGGTGGGGATATGGTATCCTTTCCATTTTCTGTTAGGTGAGGGTCCTTTGAAAGGATGGGTGTCTTAACCAGATCTGCTGAATTTGTCAGAAAATGTCCTAATCCCAATTGAGCAATAGCATCAGTAATTTGGGATTGATGCTGTCTTACATGAGGGATATCATTGCTGACATCAGATAGATCTTAACTAATAGCAGAGAATACTAAAAAGATGTTTACCTATGTTTTATTAATCATGCAAAGGTATTTGAATGTGTGGATCATAACAAATTATGAATAGCATTGCAAAGGATAGGATTTTCAGAACACTTAATTGTGATCGTATAAAAACCTATATATAGATCTAGAGGCAGAACAAGAGGATACTGAGTGGTTTCAGTCAGGAAAAGTATATGTCAGGGCACCACACTTAATCACTCTGTATACTGAGCAAATCATCTGAAAAACTGCATGATATGGAGAAGAATGTGGCATCAGGATTGAAAGAAGTCTCATTAATAATCTGCAATATGCAGATGACACAACCTTGCTTTCTGACTATGAAGAGGACTTGAAACACCAATTAAGATGAAAGATAAACCCTTCAGGATGGATTCCACCTCAACATAAAGAAAACAAAAATTCTCAAACTGAACCAATCATCAGCATCATGATAAACAGAGAAAAGATTGGCATTGTCAAGGATTTCGTTTTACTTGGATCCACAAATGAACACCTCTGGATGCAACAGTCAAGAGAGCAAACAGAACATTACGACAGGATTAACTGCCACCTGGTCCTGTGCCACCCTCACAGTTGTGGTGATCCTTGGGACCATTGCCATTATATCAGTCCATGTCTCCGTCTTCTTTTTCGCCCACCCTCTACTTTACCCAGCATGATGTCCTTCTGCAGAGGCTCCTGATAACATGTCCCAAGTATGGAAAGATGAAATCTCACCATCTGCACATCTAAGGATAATTCTGGCTGTACTTCTTCCAAGATGGATTGTCCATTCTTCTGCCAGTCTGTGGTCTATTCAATATTCTTTGCCAACATTCGAATTCCAGTACTTCAATTCCTCTTTGGTCTTCTTTCTCATGCATATGAAGCAAGTGAAAAGACATCACTTAGGTCAGACGCACCTTAGTCTTCAAAGTGACATCTTTGCTTTTGAACATTTTATTAAGAGGTCTTTTACAACAAATGTGTCCAATACACTATATTATCTGACATCTTGACTGTTGCTTCTATGGACATTTATTACAGATCCAAGTAGAATGACATCCTTAGCAACTTCAATCTTTTAACTATTTATCATAATGTTGCTTGCTGACCTAGTTGTGAGAATTTTTTATACAACCAAATAGCTTTCATTTTCTTTTTTTTTAAAGAAAACAAAACAAAACTTTTGATTCATTAGCAGATGTAAATATCAGTGGGTATCAAAAAGTTTATGGAAAAATTGGACTAAAAAATAATTTTTTGAAGTCTCCTCTTCATGGATAACTCCCAGCTCTGAGATTTGGTCAAGGTTACAGAAACTAGATTTGTAATAGTTGCTTCACTAGTAAGATTTCTAGGACGTTTTTTTTTGAATGTGTATACTGTGATTTTCTCAATATGTCATTCCAAGACTTTGGTCAATTTCTGGGTTGAATCCAAGATGCTGTAATTTCCCCATGGGTACCACACAAGGGGTCAGTCCAATGTGGCTAGTTCATCTTCTGTTGTGGCTCAAAAAAAAAAAAAAAAAGCAATTTCAGCTAACGCATATTTTCCACACTTGAATGATTTCCTTCAGGGGAGTGCACATTATACAGATTTCTAATTAAAGCACAGGCCCAACCATCCAAAAATTACTCATTTTCATGGTGCAGAAGCACTTCTACGTGTTTCCCACCCCAAAATCTATTAATCCTAAGGAACAGTGAGCCTAAAAACAAAATCTATACACTAGGCTGTCCTTCTAATAAAAAAGAACCCTGTTTCTCAGCTGACAGCGTTTGGAGGGAAAGCAATGCTATTAGAGTCCAGTAAAGAGACCTACTCCCTGCTTCACTAGAGGCATGTGGTGCAATGCATGGTTTTGTTTCACTCAGCTCTTTAATTGAGACCCTATGCTAACAACTTCATGGCACACCATGATATTATTGCCTGCAGATTTTAAATTAAGTCTTGATACCTCCCCCCCTTAGGACTTGGTGCAACATACCAATTAAGACTAATTGGCATGGCACATGATTATTAAGTGAAAAACAGGGTTTTCCTGAAAATGGCACTTCCTTGTTCCTGTTTTGAAAAGTCTATAAATTTTAAGGAAATCATCAGTCATTATAAGGGGGTCTGGACTTCTGGTATGGTGCTGTAGGATAAGCGCAGGACTGCAAGGTTGGTTTGAACCACAAGGTCCATGGTTCAAACTCACCAGTCCCTCCTTGGAAACCCTGTACAAGGTCACTATACATTGGAATTGACTCGATGGCACTTAACAACAACAACAAGCATGATGTGTGGGCTCCTGATGTAGAGTTGTAAGATCAGCACTGGACAGCTAACCACAAGGTCAGCAGTTCAAACTCACCAACCACTCCTCAGAAACCCTGTATAAGGTTGCTAAAAGTTGGATTTGATTCAGTGACACTTAGAAACAATAGCAGCCTGGTGTTTGGTGGTTCAAGCCCACCAGCCACTCCTCAGGAGAAAGATGAGGCTTTCTGGTCTTGAAAAGATGTATAACCTCTGAGCTCAACCATGTTCTGTAGACTCTTGTTGATCTAGACATGAGAAAGAGAAAAGGAAGGGCTGGTTGATCCAAAATGTGGTAAGATCTGAGGACTCCTAAGTCCATGGACAAGGACCTAGCCACAGAGGGCTAGAGCCAAGAGTGAAGTGTCCAACTGACATGAAGTGAGGGGAGATGCACAAGAACACCCAAACTTGCAGATAGTACCCATTTGACCTAGCTTTGATGGCTTGATGATCAGAACTCAAATAGAGGAAGATAAAGAAATTTGATCAAAGAAACAAGTGTAAATGGCTACAATTTAATGAACTTGACCTATACTTATGGATATAATAGTTCCTAATACCAACTAAGAGGGAAGGACTCTTCATATCAAGGATCAAACATATCCCCTCTGTACACAAGGTTGATGGGGACAGGCAACTTAGACATTGACTACCTAAAAAGTGGGGGGAGGTGCCTATTAAGGCATGAAGTGGCTGGCTTACAAGTTTTCAAGAGGAAGTTTTGTTTCGGAGGGCAAGGGAAGTAGAATCCCCACTAGATAGTTTTCATCTTGTTTAGATGGGTCTGGTGAAAGGAGAAGGGGATAAGATTCTTATGATTCAGTAATGAGTAATTGTTACTATGACTAATTGTGATTGTCACAACTGTAAAGGTAGAAGTTTTGTAACATAAAGGGGAAGTAGTTAATCTTACAGTCCAGAAACAGAGGACCCTAGGACCATCAAGGGAGAAGAGCACGAGTGGACTGTAGAACCCTATCCAGAGAAGCAGCAACACCAGAGATGAGGACGTGGAGAGATAGATCAGCTGAGGACTCTAGATTCATGGAAAGAGAAAGGCTGTGTGCTGGTGGCCAGTAAGCAGGCTTGCAGAATGTGTCCTTAGATTGTTTAAATGATATGTATTCCTAAGAGTTTTTGTGTATTAAAAAAAAAAAAAGAGGAATAGAAGCAAATACTGTTGAATGGTGATGCATGGAGGGGATTGTAATCATTGCAATGATACGAAATACGATAAGATGAGTGCAAAACTGATGTTCTCACATGTAAACTATCACTCAATGCACAATAAAAGCTTTAAAAAAAGATGTATAGCATCAGAAATCCTATATAGGATTGCTATGAGTCAGAACTGACTCTATGGCATATAAAACAACAGCACGGTGGTTAAATATACAATGAGCTTCCAGAAGAACAAATAAATCTGTCTTGAAAGAAACACCACCAGAATGCTCTGTAAAAGTGAGAATGGTGAGACTTCATCTCACATACTTTGGAAACGCTCTCAAGAGGGGCCCATTCCCTGCAGAAGTTCAGCATGCTTGGTAAAGTAGAAGGTCTGAGAAAAAGAGGAAGACCCCCCAACAACATGGGCATACACAGTGGCAGCAACAGTGGACTCAAATATAGCAAGAATTGTGAGGATGATGCTGGCCTGGAGGTGTCTTGTTCTGCTGTACATAAGGTTGCTGTAAGTGGGAACCAGCTCAACAACACCTAACAACAACAGCATGGTTTTTATAAAGCATAAAACTGGTAACAACTTAAATATCTATTCTGGGACTTTGTATACACAAAGAACGGTAGAACCAAATGCAATACTGTTTAATGTTATGAATAGTTTTTATGTTAGAGAGATGTTATGATATATTGTTAAGTAAAATAATTTAAGAATTATAAACATGACATGATACCACTTTTATCCATAGTGTAGAAAAAAGAGTAGAAATTATATACATCAAAACAGGAAGAATAATTATCTTGGGATGGTAGAACTACCATTAATCTTTATAACATTCATTTGCATCTCTAATTTTCTTTAAAAAAAAAAAAAAACACATCACTTTTGCAGAAATAAAACATTAGTTTTCCATTCCATCATGGATTCCCATAGAAGAGATGCAACATAATCCTTTAATTTGTAATTTTTAAAAATCAATTCTCATTTCCACCAACCCCTGTGTAGAGCACTGAGCAGTCTATCATCCATGTGTCATTGTTTCCATGGAAATCAGGAGAATAAACAGGGCTTTATCATTGTGTACAAAAGCAAGCATTGAAGTGAATTGTCGCCATTGCGCATTCTCCAGTTCGCACATAATCAACCTGACCCAAACGCCACCTGCAAAGGTACACTGATGTCCCTGTGTTTCTCTTCCAGAGCCAACGATGTTTATCTTGCTCTATGTTACAAGTTTTGCCATTTGTGCAAGCGGACAACCTCGGGGCAATCAGTTCAAAGGAGAGAACTCCTCCCCAAGATATATCTGTAGCATCCCTGGCTTACCTGGACCTCCAGGCCCCCCTGGAGCAAATGGTTCCCCTGGGCCCCACGGTCGGATCGGCCTTCCAGGAAGAGATGGTAGAGACGGCAGGAAAGGAGAGAAAGGTGAAAAGGGGACTGCAGGTAATGATGCTGAAGTTCCATAAACCACCTTTCTCCCACATCTGCTTGTCTCCGTTGCTTTTTCTCATGGGCATTGCCCCTTCAATCCCTTCTCTGTTTCCTCTTCATGAATAACAACAATGTTTTGAGCCCTTGCTATGCTTCAAAGGTCCTGGATATTAACAAATGGTCCATGTGCTCAGCTGCTAATCAAGAGGTTCAAGTCTGTCTACAGAAGCCTTGGAAGAGAGGCTTGTCCATCTAGTTCTGAAAAATCAGTCACTGAAAACCCAGCTTTACTCTGACACACATAGGGTCACCAGACATCAGATTCAACTGACAGGTGGCCCTATGTTTCAGAGACTGCCCTAAACTCTCTTCTTCTTTCCCTGCCACGTTCTTCTTTAACTGCACTTACAGCTCTTTTAGGAGACCTGGTGTGGCGCTGCGGGTTAATGTGCTGAACTGCAAAGTCAGTTTGAACCACAAGGTCAGCAGTTCAAGCTCACCAGCTGCTCCTCAGAAACCCTATACAGGGTTGCTATGAGTCAGAACCAATTCAAAGGCACTTAACAACAACAATGACAAAACTCTTTCAGGTGGATGCTCTTACAGTTTATAGATGAAATACAATGAGTCATCAGGAGGTGGCATGAATTATTGAAGACACAAGTGCACTGCAAATAACTGGCAGAGCTGGATTCAAACACCTGACACCTGGAAACTCTGGGGTGTGACCCCGTGTTAACCAGCTGCTAAATTGTAAGCACAGTATCAGCTAGCAGGCTGAATGTGGCTGGGTGTGGGGATGTGTATATGGTTGGACAGAGAGGTGGGTGGGATGGGGAGATGCACAGAATAAACAGGCATGGAAATTCAGAGTCAGAAACACAGGCGCCATAGTAGCCCTGAACCAAGATCCTGAGCCAAGATGCATCAGTGCATCTAGATTTTACTTCTCCCACATTTCTCCCACAACCTAGCCTATCATTTCTAGCTCATCACTTCCTACCTGTCCTGTGGCTGCCGATAGACAACCCCAGCTCTGCACAGCATCACATTGTGGCTTCACCCCTCAGTAATTCTCACTTTTTTTTTTTAACCACAAATAAATTGGCCCAGGAAGTTTGCCAGATTCTACAATCCTTCAGAGGAAAGAGAATTGAAATTCGAGAGAGGCTGTGTTATCGCTAAAAGAGAGGGCGGTCTGGAATCAATCTTTGAAAACAAGTTTCTGAGTGTAAAACCTGGGACAAAAGATAAGAAGGGGGGGGAAAAATCACTGGAGCTAAGCAATATGTTTCTCTCTAATTATTGCATCAGATTTACTGGTGTTTATAAAACAATATCAGAATATGAATTCAAATTATTAGGTAATCATTTTTCTGAATGCAGGAAAATGTTTTATGTATCAATAAGCTACCAGATCTGTGAACATTGCTCAACATTAGATAAAGAATTTTTAAGATAAAGGTTCAGCAGCAGGTAAAGAATCTTTTGTTTGATGCTTAGATCATATTTTCCAAAGGCTTTTATACTGTCACATCTGTGAACACAAGTTATTGCTTTATCATGGTCGTTGGTATTTTCAAAATCCAGTACTAACACCAGAATTAGAATTTATGCTGCTGGACATTTTAATTTATTTTGTCTAGAAGCAATAATGTAGTGGTTACACAGTATGCTTAGAAGTCAGAAAGACCTTGGCTTCTTCAATGACTCTTAGTATCCTTGGGCAAACAACGTATTTGAGTCTCAGTTTCCTGACTTGCAAATTAGTAGCAGGTAGGAAGAGTGAATGCAAGAATAAAGGACAATAACACAGATGAAGCACTCAGTAGAATTAGCATCCATAAATGTGAGCTGTTGATACGATACTGTGATTTATAAATGTGAGTCATAGTTAAATTTAGGTTTATCCAGTCATATAATAAATTGAAAATGAATGATCTATTTCATGAAGTAGTTCTGTTACTTGAAGACGTTTTATAAGGTGCCCTGCTTGCACTATGGGTTAGGTATTGGGATGTTAA
Source organism: Chrysochloris asiatica (assembly GCF_000296735.1). NCBI lineage: Eukaryota > Metazoa > Chordata > Mammalia > Afrosoricida > Chrysochloridae > Chrysochloris > Chrysochloris asiatica. The sequence goes on from NW_006408774.1 coordinate 3,589,471, forward strand.
TTGCCATGGGGCAGTCCAAACCCACCAGTCACACCAAGGGAAAATAAGGAGGCTGTCTGCTTCTGTTAAGATTTACAATCTCAGAAACCCTACATAGGGTCACTATTAGTCAGTATCTACCTTCATCTACTAGTTTGTCATACTGTGTGGCTTGTGTGTTGCTGTGATTCTGGAAGCTATGCCGCTGGTATTTTAAACACCAGCAGTCACCCATGGTGGACAGGTTTCAGATGAGCTTCCAGATGAAGACAGACTAGAAAGAAGGAGAGACAAACTACTTCCAAATATTTAGTCAAACCGTTTGAAAACCTTATGAATAGCAGTGGAATATTGTCAGATATGTTGTTATTGTTTGGTGCCATCTTGTCAGGACCGACTCATAACGACCCTATGCACAACAGAACGAAACACTGCCTGATCCTGGGCCAACCTCACAATTGTTGCCCTGCTTGAGCCCATTGATGTTGCCACTTTGCTAATCCATTTCACTGAGGGTCTTCCTCTTTTTCTCTGACCCTTCACCTTACCAAACATGATATCCTTCTCCAGCGACTGC
>NW_006408774.1:3590331-3593774 GCF_000296735.1 Chrysochloris asiatica
GTCATTTGATTTCTTGACTGCTGCTTCCATGAGTGTTGATAGTTGATCCAAGAAAAATTAAATCCTTGACAACTGCAATCTTTTTTCTGTTGATAAGAATGTTGTTTATTGGTCCAATGGTGAGGATTTTTGTTTTCTTGACATTGAGATGTAATCCATACTGAAGGCTGTGCTCTTTGATCCTCATCAGTAAATATCTTAAGTCCTCTTCACTTACAGCAAGAAAGGTTGTATCATCTGCATATCACAGGTTGTTAATGATATAGTGCCAGCAAATGAAAACACTATGAACAGCACCATAATAGTGTCAGATACAGCATCAGAAGATGAGACCCTCAGGGGAGAGAAAGGAATAGCCAGAAATATCACCATACAAAGCTTGTAAGTCCGTCTTCTGCTTATAACTGATTGGAATACCTAAAATGGGACTACAATATTCCCAGTGAAGGAGGCTTCCTGCGGAGCCTCTGCATCATATAAGACTATAGGTGGAATTCAGAACAGCATCCATAATCTCCAGAGGTGGGAAATTTCCACTTGAAAGGATGGGCAGACCAGCCTGGAGTGGCTAGAAGAACAGAAGATACTTCTTGAAAGAAAGACCAACAGGAAAAATACAGAACAATATAGGCAGACCTACTGATTACTACAAGAAGAAGCAAGTTGCTCACCCAGGAGAGATCAAGGCAAGTGGTCAGGTCCCCTCAGAGCAAAGCCCCTTCCAAGACTAAAACTCAATGGGAATACATGCTCTAATTGGTGACCATGTTCTTCACCGATAAGGGGAAGTGAAGGAAAAACAGCAATGAAGCTGCAAGCTAAGCACTACAACGTTCAATAGACTTCTGTGAACACTGGTGGAGACCTGGTTGGCCAGCCGTGTGGCAAGACCTGGGGACTCTTCGGCCCAGAGTCAGTGACATAGCCACAGAGGACTGGAGTAGAGAGTGAAGTGTCCAGCTGATAAGAAGAGTGGGCATCTGCACAAGAACACCCACACTTGCAGATAATACCCACTTGACTTGGCTTCAATGACTGGATGATCAAAGCTCAACTAGAAGAAGAAAGTAGAAGAAAAAAAGAGTAATCTGATACAATTTGATTAACTTGACCTACATCTATGGATGCAGTAGCTCAAAAGAGGGAACAAATCTTTACAGCAAGGATCATTCCCAGCCCCTCCATACATAGAGTAGACAGGGATGGGCACCTTGGACATTGGCTACCCAAAATGGGAGGGCTACAAAGGCAAGAAGTGACTCACTTACAAGCTTTCAAGATGGAATCTAGGTCCAGAGAGTACGGAGGAAGGTAGAATCTCCACTGAGTAGTATCCAATCTGTCTAAGTGGGGCTGATGAAAGGAAATGTAGATAGGTCTCTTGTGATACAATAGCGAATAATTGTTATCAGGACTAATTGTAAGGGTTGAAAATGTAAAGATAGACATTTTGTAGCAAGGAGGGGAGTGATTAACTTTTCAGTCTAGGAGTGGAGGTCCCTGGGACCATCAAGGGAGAAGAGCAGAGAGCAGGACCCTATCCAGAAAAGCAGTGATGCCAGATATGGAGGCAGAGACGATGACGAAGAGAGATGGAGCAACTGGGGACTTTAGACCCAGAAAGGGAGAGGGCTGTATGCTGACGACCGGGGTGCAGGCTTATAGTGTATAACCTTTGGTTGGTTGATGATGCATGGAGGGGGTTGTAACCATGGCAATGAAACGATACACGATAGGATGAATGTAAAACTAATGTTCCCCCATGTAAACTATCACATAATTCACAATAAAACATTTTTTTTAAAAAAGAAAGATGAGCCCCTCAAGACTGAAGGCACTCAAAATGCAACTGGGGAAGAGCTAGCTGTCTTCTCAAAGTAAGGTTGAAGGAAGTGATGCCAATGTCTACTTTTTGAGACATTCATTGCTGATGGTGCACACCTCAAAGTGAGGAGAAATCACTGCAAACATCCATTAGTAATTATAACATGAAATGTATGAAGTATGAATCTAGGAAAACTGGAAGTTGTCAAAAATGAAATGAAATACATAACATCAATAGCCTAAGCATTAAGAACGAATATGGACTGGTGGCCATTTGGATCTGGGATTCGCATGGTTTACTATGCCAAGAATGACAAATTCAAGAGAAATGGCATTGTGTTCATCATCAATAAGAACATTTCAAGCTCTCTCTTGAAGTATAAAGCTGTCCGTGATAGGATAATATCCATACATCTACAAGAAAGACCAGTTAATAACACTATTATTCATATTTACACACCAACCACTAAAGTCAGTGATGATGAAATGAAGAATTCTGCCAACTTCTTCAATATGAAATTGATCAAACATGCAATCAAGATATATTGATAATTAATGGAATGCAAAGGTTAGAAGCAAAGAGGAGGAATCAGTAGTTGGAAAATATGGTCTTGGAGATAGAAATGATACTGGAGATCACATGATAGAAATGATACTGGAGATCACATGATAGAATTTTGCAACACCAGTGACTTCTTTATTGCAAGTAACTTTTTGAAACAACATAGAAGAAGACTACATACGTGGACCTCACCAGATGAAATACACAGAAATCAGATTGACTGTATCTGTGGAAACAATCTGTGAAAAACCTTTAAATCAACAGTCAAAACAAGGCCAAGGTTGGACAGAAACAGAACATCAATTGCTTATTCTCAAGTTCAGGCCAGAACTGAAGAAAATTAAAATAAGTCCACAAAAGCCAAAATATGCTCTTGATCATATCCCAGCTAATTTAGACATCATTTCAAGAATAAATTTGACACAGTAGACATAATAACTGAAGACCGAAACAGTTGTGGGGTGACATTAATAACATGCAACAGAAAGGATGCAAAATGTCATTAAGAAAACAAGAAAGAAGGAAAAGGCCAAAATAGATGTCAGAAGAGACTCTGATATTTGCTCTAGAGCAAAGTGATGCCAAAGCAAATGGAAGAAATGGGGAGGTAAGAGAGATAAACATAAAATTTCAAAGAGCAGTTCAACAAGATAAGGTCAAATAGTATAATGAAATGTGCAAAGAACTAAGAGTTAGAAAGTCAGAAGGGAAGAACATGCTCATAATTCCTCAAACTGAAGGAATCAAAGGAAAAAAATCAAGCCTCAACTTGAAATACTGAAGTATTCTATGGACAAAATACTAAATGATTCAGAAAGCATCAAAAGAAGATGGAAGGAGAGGAGAACAAACAAAATGGTGGATTGGGTGGACGTATAGCAGAGAACTCCGCCAACAACAACACAGAATACCTGACCAAGCAGGTTCAGGGGATGGTCCCAGAACTCTGAACCACATGTAAAGGAATACTTAGAAGGTTGGAAGGCTCACAGCTGGGGGAATTTGTGGCAGAAGCAAGAAATCTATTGCTTTATAGTCCAGGACGCTCAGCTGCTCC
>NW_006408774.1:3597084-3612606 GCF_000296735.1 Chrysochloris asiatica
AAAAAAAAAAAAAAAAAGAAGAAGATGGAAGGAATAGTCACTGGACCCAAAAGAAACAGTCGATGTTCAACCATTTCAAGAGTTAGCATGTGATCAAGAGCCAATGGTACTGCAGGAAGAAGTCCAAGGTGCACTGAAGGCATTGGCTCTGGAGATTGATGGAATACAAATTGAGATATTTCAAAAAAACTGATACCGCACTCCTGAAGGCACTCCCTCATCTATGCCAAGAAATTTGGAAGAAACTTGGCCAATTTATTGGAAGAAATCCATATTTGTGCCCATTCCAAAGAGAGGTTACCCAATGGAAAGTGGAAATCATTGGACAATATCATTAATATCACATGCTAGTAAATTTTTGTTAAGAATATTTTTTCAATAGCTGAAACAGTACATTTGCAAGGAACTACCAGATGTTCAAGCCAGATTCAGATAAAGATGCGGAACTAGGGATATCTTTGCTGAAGTTGGATGAATTTTGTTTGAAAGCAGAGAGTACCAGAAAGATGTTTACCTGTGCTTTATTGACTATGCAAAGGCTTTTGACTGTGTAAATCAAAACAAACTATGAACAACATTGCAAAGAATGAGTATCCAGAACACTTAGTTATGCTCATGAGGGACCTGTGCATAGACCAAGAGGCAATTATTCCAACAGAACAAGGAAACACTGAATACTTTAAAATCAGGAAAGGTGTGTGCCAGGGTGTATACTTCCACCATACTTATTCAATCTGTATGCTGAGCAAATAATCTGAGAAGCTGGATTATATGAAGAACAACAGAACACAGGATTGGAGGAAGAATCATTAACAACCTGTGATATGCAGATGATAAAGCCTTGCTTGACTTAAAATACTTACTGATGAAGATCAAAGATCAAAGTCTTTAGTATGGGTTGCACCTCAAAGTAAAGAAAACAAAATTTCTCACCACTGGACAAATAAATAATACCATGATAAATGGAGAAAAGATAGATTTTGTCAACGACTTCATTTTTCTTGGATTCACCAATACTCATGTAATTGGCAGTCAAATCAAAGAACATATTGCTTTAGGCAAATCAGCGGCAGAAGACTTTTTAAAGACTTCATGAGCAAAGATATCAGTTTGAGGACTAAGGGGCACCTGACCCAAGCTAATATTTTCAATAACCTCATATGCATGTGAAAGGTGGACAATGAATAAGAAGACTGTAGAATTGATACATTTGAGTTATGGTTTAGGAGAAGAATACTAAAAGTGCCGTTGGTTTCCAGAAGAACAAACAAATCTGTGTTGGAAGTACAGCCAGAATGCTCCTTAGAAGCCAGAATGGTGAGACTTCATCGCTCAGACTTCAGACACATTATCAGGAGAAAACAGTCCCTGGAGAATGACATCATGTTAGGTAAAGTGGAGGATCAGTGAAAAATAGGAAGACCCCCAACGAGATCGATTGGCATAGTGGCAGAAGCAATGGGTTCAAGCGTAACAGCAATTGTGAAGCTGGCACCGGACCGGGCAATGTTCCGTTCTGTTATGCATAAGGTTGCTATGAGTTGAAACTGGCTCGAAGGCACCTAACAACATCAACATGGGTCTTTGTGTATTGGGCTTCTATGCCTATGCATTCAGATTAAATGTTCATAATTGCTACAATTTTTACTATACAAGGGGGTTTTAAAAAGTTTGTGGCAAAATGGAGCTAAAAGATGTTGGACTTTTTCCAGGAACTTTTTGAAGCCCCCTCTAATATGATGACAGTTCTACTCACATATTAATCAGCCCATTCATCAATTTACCTTTACGTTATCCATGCCACAGTCTCTCTGAGCACCTATTGTTGTTGTTGTTGTTAGGTGCCATCGAGTCGGTACCGACCCATGGTGACCTCATACACAGCATACTTGGGACATGTTGTCAGGAGGGAGCAGTCTCTGGAGAAGGATATCATGTCTGGTAAGGTGGAGGGTCAGAAAAAAAGAGGAAGACCCCAATGAGATGGATTGGCCAAGTGGCAGCATCGATGGACTCAAGCGTGGCAACAGTAGTGAGGTTGGCCCAGGACCGGGTAATGTTTCACTCTGCTGTGCAAAGGGTCACTATGAGTCGGTACCAACTCGATGGCACCTAACAACAACAACAACAACAACAACAACAACTAACCCTATGAAAAGCCCAGGTATGATACTGTAAGATAAGTAATGGACTATTTACACAAGGTTGACTGTTCAAAACCACCAACTTCTCCTCTGAAATCTTAAACAGGGTCACTATGAGTGGGAACCAACTTGTCAGCACTTAACAACAACAACAACCACCATATGAAGGAAGCATGCTAGGTCTGTAGGATAACCAACATCGATCTCTAGTCAGGAGCTTGAGAAACACAGCATCTGTTCTTCTACCACTCCATCACTAGCCTGAGTTTTGTTTTCCTTAATTCCCCCTTTTTAAATACTTGCCTGATTTATTAAGACACTAAAAACTATGTTCCTACTGAAGATAAAATAACAATCTGGAATTTTAAGTCATTGACAGAAAAGCTAATTTAACAACAAGAGAGTAGCTGCACTCCATTTCTACCCCAAAAAAATAAATATTGAGAAATCAAACTCTTAGGGCCTTATTTCAAGAGATAAATATCAGAGAATGTTCTGGCTGAGGCTGATCCCCAATACCATCAACAGCCAAAGGCCAGTACTGTGGTCAGTAATAACATGGAATGAGTCACAAATGAAAGTTCTCATGCATTATTAACATCTCTGCATCATTAATTATTAACAGCCTGTTTCCAAAGCTATTAAAACAAACATCTTGATATGTTAAAGGTAAAGATTTAATTCTCTTTAAATTTACATAACCCAGAACACTTCATTGCTAACTTCGCCAAATAATTGAGAAATGATCAAATTATCAAACACATGCATTGATGTATGTGACATATTCAAATAAATAACATTAAAGCATGTTCAAGATAAAAAGACTAAATGCAATCAAAGTTTCTGGGAACACATACATATTTAAGACTGAAACTAAGCAATACATAAACAATTGATTCTCCACTACAAAAGTACATACAGATTACCACAAATTTGGGTACTTTTCAAGAAAATATCACTCTTACAAGCACTATTTAGGGAGTGTTTTTGCTACAAAATTGAATGATATCTTTATGGTCTGAAGGCATTGCTGGTAAAGATATGGTTTAAAAATTAAATCGATTTTGCTTATCATTTTCAACCCAGGCTCACAATTTTTCTGTATTTGGCCTATAGTTGATGATCTGTTTTTACCACAACAGTAAGTCATATAGATAGAGGTAGGAGGACTTGAATCCATAATGAAATTGTTGTTGTAAAGTAGCTGCCAGTAGGTTCCGACTCATAGTGACCCTGCATAGGGTTTTGTATTAATACAAAAATTTGGTCACAAGGAAATAGATTCCTGCCTGGTGCTGTTGACTTTGTTGAAATGCTTTCACAACTAAGATTTCTTGTCAATATATAAGGACACCCAGAAATAAAGTGAGTTATCCAAATGATACAAACATTTAATAACAGAGTCAACCAGAATGTACGATTCTTGAGTCCAGTCCCAGAGGTGGGAGGCATTTTGGTAGCATCGTTAAGCTAAGAACACTTGGATTTGGGTCCTAGCCTTGCTACAGAAGCAAGTTCTGTCACTTCTCTGGGACTCGGTTTTGCATGATGCTGGCAGTCATTGCCAAGTGTGCACTATGGAGTCCTGGTGTGGTGCTGTGGGTTAATGCGCTGCACTGCAAAGTCAGTTTGAACTGCAAGGTCAGTGGTTCAAGCTCACCAGCAGCTCCTCAGAAACCCTATAGTGTTGCTATGGGTTGGAACTGACTCCATGGCACTTAACAGATGTGCACTGCAGTTGACACGCTCGCTCACCACTGCCTCCAGGGGGCACTCAAGCTCATGCATCCCAGCTCCATCACTCCCTAGTGCTGCTCCTTGATCAAAATATGGTCACAGTGGTTCAGTTTCCTCAGGAGTCCTGGTGTGGTGCTGTGGGTTAATATGCCAGACTGCAGAGTTATTTGAACTGCAAGGTCGGCTGTTCAAGCTCATCAGCTGCTCCTCAGAAACCCTATACTGGGTCTCTATGAGTCAGAACTGACTCAACGGCACTTAACAATTGTATTTGGTGTTATAAGGAAATCTTGGTGTGGCAATGTAGGATAAAACACTGCACTGCAAGGTCGGTTTGAACCACAAGGTCGGTGGTTCAAACCCATCAGCCACTCCTTGGAAACCCTATTCAGGGTTGTTATGAGTCAGAACCAACTCAACGGCACTTAACAACAACAACACGTATTATAAGTAATCTAGAAATGATTTTAAATACAGTATATAAGAGAATAAGCACAGAATAGATGTAAATAGTGTGCTATTTCCCATAAGGGAGTTGAGTACACACGGCTTTTGATATGGGGTGGGTGTTCAAACAGACCTTGCAGTTCAGTGCATCATCTCATGTCATCTCGCAGTGACACACCAGGACTCTGTCTAAATGATTTATTGTTATTGTTGTTGATGAACTCCCTGGTACTAAATTATTCACTAGCAGCTCCTCACTGCAGGGGGAATTCAGTGCCGTCAAGTTGGTTCCAACCCATAGCAAGCTTGTGTTGGGTTTCCGAAGAGTGGCTGGTGAGCTTGAACCGCCAACCTTGCTGTTCAAACCAATTTTGCAGTCCGGTGCGTTAACCCACAGCGCCACACCAGGACTCTATCTAAATGATAGTCAGTCCTTTAAGATAGCCAGGGTTTAAAGGATTTATCACTTATTCAGAGAAATTTACTTGGAATTTTGATGAAAACAAAAATTGAATCTCCATTTTTAATGAATCAATTATATTTTAAAGTTTCTTCATTTGGGAGCATAGTGTTGAAAGTTCACTAAAAAGACAACATTAGGGTAGGATGGGACTGTGTGGGTATACTATTTATAATTCTATCCTTAGAGAAATTATTAATTAAATATAAACTCTTTTTGAAGGTTTGAGGGGTAAGACTGGACCACTGGGACTTGCTGGAGAGAAAGGGGACCAAGGAGAGACCGGGAAAAAAGGACCCATGGGACCAGAGGGAGAGAAAGGTGAAGTCGGTCCCATTGGGTCTCCTGGACCAAAGGGAGACAGAGGGGACCAAGGGGACCCAGGGCTGCCCGGAGTCTGCAGATGTGGAAGCATCGTGCTCAAATCTGCCTTTTCTGTTGGCATCACAACCAGCTACCCAGAAGAAAGACTCCCTATTGTATTTAATAAGGTCCTCTTTAATGAGGGCGAGCACTACAACCCAGCCACTGGGAAGTTCATCTGTGCTTACCCAGGGATCTATTACTTTTCTTATGATATCACATTGGCGAATAAGCATCTGGCAATTGGGCTGGTCCACAATGGGCAGTACCGGATAAAGACCTTTGACGCCAACACAGGAAACCACGATGTGGCTTCGGGGTCCACAGTTATCTACCTTCAGCCAGAAGATGAAGTCTGGCTGGAGATCTTCTTCACAGACCAGAATGGCCTCTTCTCAGACCCAGGTTGGGCAGACAGCTTGTTCTCTGGATTTCTCCTGTATGTTGACACAGATTATCTGGACTCCATATCAGAAGACGACGAACTGTGATCAGGGCTACTGATCTAAAAGTTCTAAGTTTCTTATGGCTGACTCATGACTCAGTCTGGGGCCCTACAAGGTGGAGCAAGTAGCAATGAGATTCAGAGACACTTCCAGTGAGATTCTAGTGCATTTACAGAGCATCTAGCACAATCTATTAAAGCAAGGTGAACCAACAAATACTAGGGACTACAGGCTGTCCCCAGGTTAAGGACGAGATCCACTCCTAAGTGTGCCTTTAAGTCGTATCTGTAGATAAGTTGGAACAGGTACATACAGTACTTATTTAGCCTTACTTTAGTGCAGGGATGGGGAGCCTTTTTCTGCCTAAATTTATAACATCATTCATGGGACATACAAAATTATCAACTTAAAAATTAGCTTGCTCTATTTGGTTAAACATTTAATTAACTCACCCCCTAATATGAGTCCTGGTGTGGCATTGTAAGATAAGCTCTTGATCATAGTGTCAGTTTGTACTGCAAGGTCGGTGGTTCAAACTCACCAGTCACTCTTGGGAAACCCTATACTGGGTTACTATGAGTAGAAACCAACTCAGTAGCACTTAATACAATAGCAACAATGTGATGGCTAAACCAGTGGTTGCCTTGACACGGCCAGGCCAAATGATCTTGAGGGCTTTATACGGAGTAGTAAGGTTGGCCCAGGATAGGGCAGTGTTTTGTTCTGCTGTGCATGAGGTCACTATGAGTCGGTACCGACTCGATGGCACCTAACAACAATCCGGAGTCCTTATGTGGTGCTGGAGATGGATTTGAACCACAAGATGGGTTTGAACTGAAAGGGTGGCAGTTCAAACTCACCAGCCACTCCTCTGAAACCTGACACAGGGTTAGTATGGGTCAGAAGCAACTGGATGGTGGAACTTAACAAAAACAACAACAACACAATACGGCCTGCAAGGGCAGGTGTTCCCCACCTCTGCTTTAATGCAAGGAAAGGCTCAAAGCTTTTTCCATAATTTAAAGCTGCAGGTGCAGTGTGTGAACGGGGTTGTGATGAAGAACTTGTCATGAGCAGGGGTTGGTTCAATCGTTTCAAAGTGAGAGCAAATTTATATAACATTAAAGGGAAATTATGAGCTTTCCGTAAATCCTATGTTCATAATGCGGGTGAGTTACTGTTCACCAAAATGAATTATATGCTATAATAATCCAGATATGCATTCTTCAGAAAGCAATGTTTACAAATATTTAAACAAATTAAAGATAATGTAAATACATTTTCTATTAAATACCATGAGTAGCAAAACCAACTGACAATGATATTGTCTCATTCAATTTTTATAAAATTACATTTTGTCTGGTGTGGCGTTGTGGGTTAATGCGCTAGACTGCAAAGCCATTTGAACTGCAAAGCTTACCAGCTGCTCCTCGGAAACCCTATACAGGGTTGCAATGGGTCTGAGTTGACTCAACAGCACTTAACAACAACAACACAAGCCAATCTACACTTGTAATGACTTTTCACCCTTAGTTGCATCTAGGAGTCCTGGTTTGGCATTGTAGGATAAGCACTGACTGGTGGTTCAAACCCACCAACCGCTTCTTGGAAACCCCACACAGGGTCTCTATGAGTAGTAACTAACACTCAACAACAACATTCTCATCTAAAATCCTTTTCTTCCCCCCATGGCCCACTGATTTCCTACATCAGTCCCTAGAATTTGCAACAAACTATGTAATTGTCTTTGAAAATGACAAAAAAGTATTAAAAGGATGTCTCAGTGGGTTGGGTTTGGGTTTGGTACAGAATCAAGAAAGTGCCAGTAAGTCTGATTTATTCATTGGCCAACGTAATGAAATCACTGCAAGAAGAGATTAAAGTCATTTTAGTTCACAAATCCATTGCCGTCGTTGTGTTTTCCTTCCTGTTTCTTTAGTACCTAATGATACCACTGTTCACCAGTTGGCTGCTAACTGAAAGGTTGGAGGTTGAGATCACCCAGAGCTATCTCAGAAGAAAGGCCTGAAATTTATTTCTGAAAAATATCGGCCATTAAAAACCCTGTGGAGCTCAGGTTACTCTGACACACATGGAGGTGCCATGTCGCAGACACAACTGGATGGTAAACGATTGAATGACACTTGTTGTTGTCAGGTGCCATCGAGGCGGAACCGACTCATAGCGACACCATGCACAACAGAATGAAACAATGTCTGATCCTGGGCCAACCTCACTACCACCGCCACACTTGACGTCATCAATGATGCCGCCTGGCCAATCCATCTCGTTAGGGGTCTTCCTCTTTTTCTCTGACCCTCCACCTTACCCAGCATGACATCCTTCTCCAACGACTGTTTCCCTTGAGAGACGAAGCTTAGCCATCCTGGCCTCCAAGGAGCACTCTGGCTGCACTTCTTCCAAAACAGATCTATTGGTTCTTTTGGCAGTCCATGGCACTTTCAGTATTCTCCTCCAACACCATAACTCAAAGGCATCAATTCTTCTACGATCTTCCTTATTCACTGTCCAGCTTTCGCATCCATATGAGGCTATTGAAAACACCATGGCCTGGGTCAGGCGCACCTTAGTCCTCAAGCTGACATCTCTGCTCTTCAATACTTTAAAAAGTTCCTGTGAATGATACTAGCAGCTGCTATTTACTCCATGGTCCCTTAATAACTGTCACCAAGCTGGGTACCTTTATCATGACCCTTTATTTAACCTTCCAGAAGAACCACTGTTAGTGACACATTCTAAGATCTAGGGGGAATTCACAGTCTTGCCCACCTCCATCCTTCCTAAAAGGAAGAGTCTCTGTGTTGGGATATTGCTTAAGCATGGCAAGGGAGGAGGCTAAGGGCTCTGAGCATCACATATCAAGGTCTCTGTGGTTTGTTCTCTGTTAGAGATATGCCACTCAGGATCCAGGTTGGAATAGATGATATACTCAAAAGGATTTCACCAGGAATATTTTAATGAAAGGCTTGCATTCAGAGGTGCAAAAGCACCAGGTGGGGATGTCAGGGTATCCGGTGACTAGCAATAGCAGGACCCTATAACCACCCCAAAGCCTGAAAGAGATGGAAACGAAGTGGGGACTTGAAAGAGAGACCCTCCTACAGGAATGATGCCTGGAGATGAGCCCAGAACCATGAGCAAGCAGGGAGGAAGCTGGGCCAATATCTCTCCAAATCCAGTGGAACGTGGAACCTCAGTAGTCAAAGCTAATGCCCAGATGATGTAGTGCACAGAGATAGGCATCCTCAACAAAGAAAAATGCACAGAAGGACTGAAAATGGAGACTGTGGGTGGGAGTGAATGGGAAGAAACCAGCTCTGCCTACCATCTTTGGTCCCTTTCCTCTCTGGAGAACTGTATGCAGTTGGTGCAATAAAAATACTGTCCTGTCTTGAGAAGGACAGAGGGAACCCCTCCAGAGCTGCTTTGGGTACAAGGAATCCTTACTTTCTGAAGTGTTCCAGTTCATTTACAAGAAAATTGCATGGGTGCTGGGACCAAGGACTTACAGTGGTGATCTGAAGACCTTGGTAGAACATTCCCTCTGTGGAGTTCCCTCCTAAATTTGCAACCACAACAGGTTACTAGTGATGTATTCAGGGGTTTGAGACTCTAGCCAAATGACATTCCAGCTCATCATGAGTTAGAGGCCACTTTACCACTTAAGGGAGCCATGGTGGCACTGTAGGATAAGCAATGGACTGCTATCTTGGTAATTCAAACCCACCAGTCACTCCAAGGAAGAAAGATGAGGCTAATTGCTCATGCAAAGATGTATTGTCTTGGAAAGCCTCTATAGTGTTGCTATGAATTGGAATCACCCTGATGGCAGTGGATTTGGCTTGGTTTGAGAGAGAAGAATGCTGAGGCTCAGAAAGGTTCTGCAGACTGCCTAAAGCCAAGCTTCAATCAATGTTAGGTTTGAATCCTGCCATCTTCCTCCACTGCCATGTTTTCTTATTCGCAGCCCCCTTCCCTGCCGCACATGCCTCTGACCCTCAAGACTACTTCTTTTGTTGTTGGATGAACCCCATCTGTGCAGAATAGAACTGAACTCCATAAAGGTTTTTACATTTTTGTTATTCTGCTTTGGTTTTTTTTAACTTTTGTTCTTGTTGACAATATGTACATCAAAACAAAACCCCAATTCAATAGTTTCTACACAAACAATTTAGTGTCACTGATGACTTCCTTTGAGTCATGGAACCATTCTCACCGTCCTTGTCTGAGTTGTTCCTTGTCCATGAAGGGAAACGCACTGCCCCCTGTGGTTTCTAGCTGACCTTTCCAATTGCTGTCATCAAGACCATTTCTTAAGAGCTGATTTCCCAGACAGCTCTTGCATGCCCTAAACCTTCCCCTTCGATCCTCCTACACTTCTTTTTCCTCCTACCTCAGTTGGAAGCTAAGCCTGTCACCATCAGGACTGGCTGGCACATGCTTTAAAAAAAAAACAAAAAAAAAAACAAAAAAGAATCAATATGGCCAGAACTCATGACTCTACAAACTCTAAGGAATAACAACAAAAGAAATGCACTTATAAAAATATGAACCACCCACAACCTTCCTTCTACTTCCCTATTGGGTTTAATAATCCATTGCAATTGTCACATCGTACTCAGACACCATACTCAGAGCTATGGGGTTTAATAGGGAAATTAACATGTTACAATTTGGAGTCAGAAATGCTCAGGCACAGAAGTTCCAGTCAGCTGCTGAAAAACACGCACAGGACACACCACTCCACTGTAACCCTCAGCCAGAAGGCACTTACCTGTAGCTCTGTGGGTCAGCAAACCTAGCTCCCCACTGAAGTGCCTGGAGGACCCCACTCTACAAGCCAGCTTCCTGCTCAAAGTCATTCAGCTCTACTTCCTCCATGGTCTAAGGAATCCACTGCTCTGTCTCTTCTGGGTTCTGCTGCTGCTGGTCCTCTGCCCCGCCTCCGGAATCACATCTCTCTGTCCCTGAGCTGAGGAGGTCCAATGCACAGGGAGGGATCTCAGGGTCCACATGGCATGCCCCACTCCTGGCTCTTTTTCTTTGATGGTAGCAAGATCCTCCCCTGCTTCTGAGATGGTTCATTTTATACCCGTGCTAGAAGTTCAAGTTTTTATTATTACAATGAACTCTGCTAACATCTACAGCTGAATTATGTCATCCTAGCAGGATCTTCTTCCATGTTCTTTTACCCACACCTAGCAGGTCAGAAATATTGATGGGAGTTACAGACTAAGGCTCTAAGAGGGACATTAGGTAATTAACTCACTGCAGCACCAGTTCCTGTTTAGTATAAGGAATAAAGACAGATCCTAAAAGAGCAGTGCCAAGTCTTTCATTCCAGCTCAATCCTGCCAGGGGAAACCCAGTGATCTTTCAGCAGCATCATTAAGTTGAGAACAACTCAGTAGCCTGAATTCATCTCAGTTTCACATACTCATGCACACAATCTCTCTCACATACACACATATTTTTGTCAGGATGAATCCTATCAGGAGCCAGGGGCAAGCAGGACCACATTTTCCACAGGTCTAACATGTACCCAGAGTGGTTTATAGATCAACTTAATATATGCCAACTGAAGAATCCTGTAGAAAAAAATAACATCTTTTCTTCTTGAAAGAAAGACCTACAGGAAAAATACAAAACAATAGAGGCAGACCAACTGTTACTACAAGAACAAACAGTTGCTTGCCCAGGAAACATCAAGGCAAGCGGTCAGGTCCCCTCAGTGCAAACCCCCTTCCAAGACTAAGACTCAACAGGAATACATGCTCTGATTGGTGACCATGCTCATCACCGATCAGGGGAAGTGAGGGAAAAACAGCAATGAAGCAACGAGCTAAGCCCTACAATGTTCAATAGACTTCTGTGAACCCAGGTGAAGACCTGGTTGGCCAGCAGTGTGGCAAGACCTGGGGAGTCTTGGGCCCAGAGTCAGGAACATAGCCACAGAGGACTACAGTGGAGAGTGAAGCATCCAGCTGATAAGAAGAGAGGTCATTTGCACAAGAACACCCACACTTGCAGATAATACCCACTTGACCTGGCTTCAATAGCTGGATGATCAGCGCTCAACCAGAAGAAGAAAGAAGAGAAAAAGAAGAGTAATCTGATACAATTTGATGAACTTGACCTACATCTATGGATGTAGTAGCTCAAAAGAGGGAACAAATCTTTACAGCAGGAATCATTCCCACCCCCCTCCACACACAGAGTAGACAGGGAAGGGCAACTTGGACATTGGCTACCCAAAATGGGGGTGGGGGGCTACAAAGGCAAGAAGTGACTCCCTTACAATCTTTCAAGAGGGAACCTAGATTCAGAGGGTATGGAGGATGGTATAATCTCCAGGGAGTAGTATCCAATCTGTCTAGGTGGGGGTGATGAAATGAAATGCAGACGGGTCTCTTGTGATACAATAGTGAATAATTGTTATCAGGACTGATTGTGAGGGTTGGAAATGTAAAGGTTGATGTTTTATAGGAAGGAAGGGAGTGATTAACTTTCCAGTCTAGGAGCGGAGGTCCCTAAGACCATCAACGGAGAAGAGCAGAGAACGGGACCCTACCCAGAGAAGCAGCGATGCCTGAGATGGAGGTAGAGACGATGACGTGGAGAGATGGGGCAGCTGGACAGCTGGGGACTTTAGATCCAGAGAGGGAGAGCAACTGTGTGCTGAAGACCAGAGGGGAGAGGGGTGTGGTGGACAGGCTTGCAGGGTATACCCTTTGGTTGGTTGATGATGCATGGAGGGGATTCTAACCATGGCAATGAAACAATATACGATAGAATGAATGTAAAACTAGTGTTCTCCCATGTAAACTATCACATAATTCACAATAAAACATTTTTTAAAATAAATAAATAAAGCACAAATAAAAAAAAATTAATTAATGTCTTCTTAAACTTACAAAATTTACAATGAGGATTGTCCAAATGTTACACCATGGTTTCCAAGAAATACATGCAAAAAGCCTTCTTAGCCCATTTTCAGAGTTTTTCAGTCTTGGCATGAATGATCTTAAAGTCCAGATAATAGGTGCAGAGGAGTCTTGGTGTAGCACTGTGGGTTAATGCGCCAGACTGTAAAGCCCTTTGAACTGCAAGGTTGGCAGTTCAAGCTCAACAGCTACTCCTTGGAAATCCTATACAGGATCGCTATGGGTCGGAATCGACTCAACGGCACTTAATAACAATAGGTCCAGATGATTTGGTCCAGATAAATTAGCTGTCTTTTGATTTATAGGATGTTAGCATCATCTTTGACCTCTACCCTTTAGATGCCAAGAACACCTCCTTCCTAGTTAGGACAACAAGATACCTCCAGATTCTTCCACATGTCCTCTGAGAAGAAAAATCAACCCCACTTGAAAACCACTTCTTTTCATGGTAACCGAGTTTATTCAGTTCCCACAACCCACCTGTTTGTCGACTGCCATTGTTCAGCTGACTTTTTAAAAAATAGACTTAGCCATATGACTAAGGGCCCCGGTAGCATAGTGGGTTATGAGATGGGCCACTAACCACAGGTCAGCAGTTCGAATCTACCAGTCTCTTGACAGAAGAAAGATGAGGCTTTCTGACAATAAACACCACCAGGAATTCAGGTAAGTTATTTGTCCTGTTATGAGTATCCCTTATTAAACTGTACTCCATCTTGGCAATGTCACAAAAAAAAACAAGAAACATTCATCTTATCCTAGCTCTCTCTTAGTATAGCTAAAATGTTTCTGTTTTATTTTGTCTAAAATTCAAATGTCTGAAAAAGATGTGCTCTGGAACTTTACGTAATTATGATGCCTCTGAAACTCTCAGTAGAGGTGATAAAAACTTTCATTTTTTGAACCTACAACTTTTGGATATTCTGCTACAGAGAAGATGTATAGGTTGCTTATTTTGCTGGTGGGACGAGGTCAACATAATTTAAGGGAGATCTTTAGGGAAATCCCCTACATGGGGCCCAAGGCTATATTTCCAAGACTGTTCCTTTTTGTAGGAAACAGGTAGAATTAATAGACTGTGGAAAAGACCTATGTGTCTCTTCTAAAAAACAAAAAAGACATGGAGGGGATTGTAATCGTGCAATGAAACAATACACGATAGGATGAATGTAAAACTAATGTTCTCCCATGTAAACTCTCACATAATTAACAATAAAACATTTTTTTAAATCAACTGGGAAAAAAATGAAAAAGATTAGTTTTTCTATCCCCAGAAATATTCAAATGTTTGAAGCCTACAATTTGTAAGAACTTTTATTTATTATTATTCATGTAAAAAATTATAGCAGCCATCCTTCCCACAGCATTTACATTCATTTGGGTGTAATAATTCATTGTAATGGCCACAGAGAACTTAGACACCATTCTCATGTTACAGGGCTTATTAGGAAAGTTAACCAGTTACAGTTCAGGGTCCGAAGTGTTCAGGGCATTGTTCTTCGAGTCAGGACAGCCTCTTGTCTGCTGTGCTTGCGGCAGGTCTCTCCCTGGCCCTTGGTCCCTTAACCTGGCCTTTTTTCTGCTGCAGCAATGTTACAAAGCTCTCTTAGCACTTCTGGTCTGTGCTCACAGGGCACACCACTCTGCTATAAGCCTCAGCCTGAAGGCACTCAACTCTAGTTTTGTGGGTCAACAAAAC
Source organism: Chrysochloris asiatica (assembly GCF_000296735.1). Lineage (NCBI taxonomy): Eukaryota > Metazoa > Chordata > Mammalia > Afrosoricida > Chrysochloridae > Chrysochloris > Chrysochloris asiatica. Next base: position 3,611,346 of record NW_006408774.1, read on the forward strand.
TAGCTCCCCCATTGAAGTACCTGGGGATATCCCACTCTTCAAGCAAGTCTCCTGCCCAAAGTCTATTAGCTTTACTTGCTCCATGGCTGGGAATCCCACTGCTTTGTCTCATGTTCTTGCTCTTGGCTCTGCTGCCTCATTTCCTCTGCTGCTTCTCTGGAGTCACAGCTTTCTGTTCCTGGGTCGAGGGGGCTCATTGTGCAGGGATCTCAGGAGCCAAAGGATCCACTTCACTCATGACCCATCTTCATTGATCATAGTGAGAGTTCCCTCTCCCGCTTCTATACCCATGTTTGAGTTCCAAATTCTCACAATCACAATTAACTCTGTAAACAATCACAACTGAATCATATCCTGTCATCATTCTCTTCCACCTTCCCTTACCCAGACTCACCAGGAAAAACAAATGTTGTTTGCTTGGAGTTTACAGACTAAAACTAGAAGTGACGTTACATAACGCCCAGCACAGGAAATGTGAACAAAGATGTCATTACAGAAAGGATTTTAATATGGAAAATTTGGAAATAGTATAAATGCCTGATAATAGAAGATTGGTTAAATAAGCTGTGGTCCATTCATCTAACGGAATCTGTATTTTTGTTGTTGTTTCTGAGTGCCATCAAGTCAGTTCCAACACACAGCAAACCTCTATGGGGTTTCCAAGAAGCAGCTGGTGAGTTTGAACCACTGACCTTTCAAACCAACCTTGGGGTCCAGTGCATTACCCTGTTGTGCCACAAATGGAATAGACATATTATTTAAAATGATGTGTATGAGAGTCTGTTGATACCTGAAATAAGATGTTCATGAAAAGAAACTATTCAAGAGTCTTTTCAATGGTTAACCCATTTAAAAATATGTTCACAAAAAAAGGGTTATGTAGATAAAAACAAGTTACTAGTAAGCATTTTTACATTTCTGCCCTTTTATCTATGTTTTCCATTTTTATAATAAACACATTTGATTCATTTTACATAACTTTTAAAAGATCAGTCCCTGGACAATCAGAGGAATTGCATGCTATTATGCTTCCACAGGATTGCAGAGGAAAATAGTCTAAAACAAAAAGTCTAGAACTATAGATTGAAGTGGGAAATGATGTCATCCTTAAAGTTTTCTGGTTGTGTCGTTGTTTACCACTGAGTCAATACTGATTCTAGCAATCCTGTAGGTCAGTTTCCTTAGCTGCAATCTTACAGAAGCACTAAGTGTTGATTCCAGAAGATTCTTTTAAGCAAGAATAAGATAAAATAATCCATAT
>NW_006408774.1:3613613-3623877 GCF_000296735.1 Chrysochloris asiatica
TTTTTTTTTTTTTTTAACCCATCCTAACTTGTACAAGGAATAAAATGAGTCTTGAATTGACATCATCTATTGAATTTTTATTAGTCCGGAACTAAAAGCCCCATGAGTTAACCATAGTATGATGAGGTCATTCAGATCCAATGCATTCGTCATATGGCAAAGGTGTTTATGAGAGGCAAGATGGAAAAGACAGCATGTGTGGCTTCACTCCAATGCCATCATAAAGGTGGCAGAATTTATTGAAGTAAAGGCTTGTCCAATTCACTCAGAATTCCAGGAGACAACCTGAAAGCTCTGGAAGTAGAAACATCCTAAACTTAAAGGGGATACATCCAATGTTCACACATTACAAAAAGTGCTGTCTTTGCAAGTTGCTTGTGAGATGCAGTCTTGGCTGAAACCATGAGAAAATGCTGCATTCTGTAATCTACCCCAGTACTGCTTCAAGTCACACTACTGGCTCTGCTGTATGTCCCAGATGTTAGAGAAATTACTCTGGAACAATGCTAGGAGAGTTGTAATTTTTTTCTATAGAAACTGCCACAGCTTCTCTGTATTCAGAACTAAACTTAAAACCCACCTCCTGAGGGGCTATACATGGGCCCATCTACTGACAAACAGTAACTCAGATGGTAGCATGTGAGATGTTGAGGGTCCCAGACCCGTGTGCATTGATACAGCAAGATATACTATACACATGTAAGAAGTCATTGCCCTTGCCTATCAATTTGGATTGTCCAATAAATACAGGCTGTACCACCAAATTAACATTTCAGATAATGCAATAAATAATTGTTTAGTATATGTGTGTCCAAAAGGCCCCTGGATTCCTGTTGTGGTGCTGTAGGATCAGCACTGGACTTCAAGCCACAAGACCAGTGGTTCAAACCTACCAGCTGCTCCTCATAAACCCTATATAGGGTCACTCTGAGTTATAACTGACTCGACGACACTTAATAACAACAAAGGCTCCTGGGTGGTACAGATGGTTTACACTCACCTCTTACCCAAAAGGTTGGCCATTCAAGCCCACCCTAATGCTTCTGTAAACAATAAAGCCAAGAAACCATTAGTGAGCAGTTCTGCACTCTAACACACAGGGCTTCCTAAGCCAAAAATCAACAACAACATAAGTATGTCCCAAATATTTGACTAGGTGTCCTGTATTTTTTAATAAATTCATCTGGCAACCCTACTTCACCTGCAAAGACATATGATGAATCCAGGTGACCTTCAGCAAGGCTGGACATTTAATTTCTCATATGTAAGTTGTAACTTTACTTGGAAGAAGTGATTCTTAGCTTTCTGAAACAGTTCTAAAGACCAAAATAAGTTGGGGAGTCTCTAGGTGGTACAATGACCACATGTATCCACTAACTAAAAGGTTGGAGGTGTGAGTCCAACCAGAGGCACATTGGAAGAAAGTTCTGGTCATTTACTTCTGAAAATCAACTTTTAAAAACCCTAAGAATAAGGAAACAGAGGTCCTGAATGACACCATAAACCAACTAGCCTTGACAGACAGACATATAGAGAGTATTCCACCCAAAAACAACACAGTATGAATTCTTCTCCAGTACGCATGGGTTGTCCTCCAGGTTAGACCACAGATTAGGCCACAAAGCAGGTCTTCATAAATTTTAAAAGATAGAAATCATACAAAGTATTTTCTCTAACTGCAATGGAGTTAAGCTAGACATCAATAACAGAAAAGGCCTGGAAAATACATAAATGTATGAAAATTAAGCAAACACTATGAAACTTCCATTAGTTAAGAAAGAGATCAAAAGAGAAATCCCAACACAGACTACCAAACATTTTGAAAATTGCACAAACAAAAGAAGACAAAATAGACGATTGGGACATACTAAAAGTTAAAAGCTTATATACATCAAAAGACTTTACCAAAAGAGTAAAAAGGGACCCCACAGAATGGGAAAAAATCTTTTGCAATGACACATCAGACAAAGGGATAATTTCAAAAATATACAGGAAATTACAACACCTATATAAGAAAAAGAAATAACCCAATTAAAAAATGGGCAAAGGACATGAACAGACACTTCACCAAGGAAGAAAATCGGGCAGCCAACAAACATAGAAGAAATGTTCATGATCACTAGCTATTTGCTGTTGTTGTTAGGTGCCATCGAGTCAGGTCTGACTCATAGCGACCCTATGGACAGCAGAACAAAACACTGCCCGATCCTGAGGAAACCTCAGTACTGTTGCCACACTTGAGTCCATCGATACTGCCACTTGGCCAATCCATCTCGCTGGGGGTCTTCCTCTTTTTATCTGACTCTCCACCTTACCAAACATGATATCCTTTTCCAGTGACTGGTCCCTCCTGACAATATGTCCACAGTATGAGAGACGAAGTTTGGCCATCCTGGCCTCCAAGGAGCATAGTGAGGATATATAACCTGTATATGGTTTCCAAGGAGTGGCTGGTAAGCTTGACCCGCCAATCTTGCAGTATAGCGCATTAACCCACAGCACAACACACATTAATTCAGGTGACAGGGAGGGCAATATAAAAGAAGAGGGAGGTTGGCAGAAGAATAATGAAGATAGGTGTGGACACAGGGAGGTATGCAAGGGCTAAAGGGGATAGAGATGAATAGTGATATATACACAGCCTTGGAATAACAGTGTTCTGTGTGTAGATACAGGGACAGAGACACAGGCTGAATGGGTAGGGGAGGAAGAATGGGCTATATATACATATATTTATATATCCCACAAATATATAAGGGTTTGAAAGCAGATATTTGAATAAGCACACTGAGAACACAAGGCAACTATAGTTGCATGGAGGGGATTGCAATCACTGAGATAAAGCAAGGCATATTTGCTGAATGTAAAAGTGATGATCTTGTCTGTAAACCATCACTCAATTCAATAAAAAGAAAAAGGGGGTGGGGGTGGGAAATCCACTATATGAAATGGAACAACCAGAACAGAATTAAACAGATGGGTGACACATTGTGAAAAATGTAAAAAACATTATATATATATATATATATATATATACATGGACCTCACCAGATGGAATACACAGAAATCAAATTGACTACATCTGTGGAAACAGACAGTGGAAAAGCTCCTTATCATCAGCCAAAACAAGGCCAAGGGCACATTGTGGAACAATCAGTTGCTTATATACAAATTTAGGCTGAACCTGAAGAAAATGAAAACAAGTCCATGAAAGTCTAACTATAACCTTGAATATATCCCACCTGAATTTATACATCATCTGAAGAACAGATTTGAAACATTAGACACTAAAGACTGAAGACCAGAAGAGTTGTGGGATGACATCAAGAACATCATACACGAAGAAACCAAAAGGTCATTGAGAAGACAAGAAAGAAGGAAAAGACCAAAATGGATGTCAGAAGAGACTTTGAAACTTACTCTCCAGCATAGAGATGCTAAAGTAAATGGAAGAAGTGAGGAGGAACAAGAGCTGAATAAAAAATTTCAAAGCTCAGCTCAAGAAAACAAAGTCAAATATTATAACAAATTGTGCAAATACTTGGAGTTGGAAAACCAAAAGGGATGAATTCGCTCAGCATTTCTCAAGCTGAAGGAACTGAAGAGAAAATTCAAACCTGGACTTGCAGTATTGAAGGATACACTAGGCAAAATACTGAATGATGCAGAAATATCAAAAGAAGATGGAAGGAATATGCAGTCACTGTACCAACAAGAAATGTTCAAGAAGTAGCATGTGATTAAAAGCTAATGATCCTGAAGGAAGAAGCCCAAGGTGCATTGAAGTCATTGGCAAAGAACAAGGCACTGGGAACTAATGGAATAAAAAGTGAAATCTTCCAACCAAGTGAGGCAGCACTGGAGTCACTCACTCATCTATGCCAAGAAATTTGGAAGACAGCAACCTGCCAACTAACTGGAAGATAGTCATATACTCCGAAGAGAGGTGACCTAACAGAACGTGGAAATCATCAGACAACATCTGTAATATCCCATGCAAGTAAAGCTTTACTAAAGGTAATACAGAAATGGCTGCAAGCATACATTGACAGAGAACTTCCAGTGGTTCAAGTCAGATTCACAAGAGGATGTGGAACAAGAGATATCATTGCTGACATCAGATGGATCTTGTCTGAAAGCAGAGAATACCAGAAAGATGCTTGCCTGTGCTTTATTGACTACACAAAGGCTTGTAATTATGTGGATCATGACAAGCTATGGACAACATTGTGAAGTATGAGTATTCCGGAACACTTAATTGTGCTCATGAGGAACCTCTACATAGACTAAGAGACAGTTGTTCAAACCGATTATGGGAACACTGAATGGTTTAAAATTAGGAGAGGTGTGCAACAGGGTTGTATTCTTTCACCATACTTATTTGACCTGTATGCTGAACAAATAATCTGAGAAGCTGGATTATATGAAGAAAAACATGGCATCAGGATTGGAGGAAGGCACATTAACAGCCTGCGATATGCAGATGATACAACCTCGTTTGCTGAAAGTGAAGAGGACTTAGAATGCTGATTAATGAAGATCAAAGAGCACAGCCTTCAGTATGGGTTGCACCTCAATGTAAAGAAAACAAAAATCCTCACCACTGGACCAAGAAATAACATCCATAAATGGAAAAAAAAAAGTTGAATTTGTCGATGACTTAATTTTGCTGGATCAACCATCATCCTCACGGAAGAAGCAGTCAAGAAATCAAACGACGTATTGCAAATCTGCTGCACAAGACCTTTTTAAAGTGTTGAAGAGCAAAGATGTGCAGACTGTATGTTAGCTGAATGAAAACCCTCCCCTGGCCCAATCGTTAAGACTGGAACTATCTAAGATAAAACCTGATTGCCTACACAAAGCTTATCAGCGGGACATGTTGGCAGGGCTTTGCTGGATTTTGTTTTGTCTCTCCGGAAGTACTGTGGCACAGCGGATATCATTATGATCAGTTCCCAGACCTGGTCAAGACCAAATATGACAATAGGTGCAAAAAGCTGCTATTTTATCAAAACTCCTCCCAAACCTGCCCTGCTACCAGGATGGGAGGTGCAGGAAAGACCCACGGGGTAGTGAGAAGTGATGTGAGAGGATCAGGCGATGAGTGTTTCTAAGCAAACCTTCACAAAAGCTCAGGGAAATGGGAGAGAACACACACAGAATACACTCACCCTGGAGGGAAGGTGCTGGAGTATTAAAGACAAGCTCCCAAGAGTCATTAGTTGAAGGCTGTTCCATTGGGCGCCATGGGTGGTCAGTCAGAGTGACTGCTCAAAGTTCTAGGAAAAGCCTTCCAGCACAGAAGTGTAGACCAATGGGATGCAGTCTACCAGAGCACAAGTGGGTAAGGTCCCGGGATATGAGAGAAGTTCTAACAATGTATGCTGCAGCACTATCTGCTTTCAACATCAACATCAGCACCATGATTGAGGATCTAGTATGGTTACTGTTTCATGCCCAGTACCTGAAACAATGCTCGGCACATAAATATTTGTTCAACAAATATTTGTGGAATAAATGAAAGTAAATGAATGAATGAGAACAGACCCAAATCCATTTCTGTCATGTCGATTCTGACTCAAGACAACCAATTAGAACACAGTACGTCTGCACTCCATGTTTTGTTTTGCATTTTTCAATAACTTTCCATGGCTGTGACCTTTCAAAAGCAAATCACCAGAGTACTGTAGAAATGAATGGTGTTTTTGTATTGTTGGGGAGGTTCTTGTGGGTCCTCCATATCTGTTTGTCTCCTTGTGGGAATGAAGAAGTGATGTGGAAGAAGAAAGGTAAATTGAAGAAGTACCACAGAGAACTGAAGAAGACCTAGGTTTTTGCACCCTTTCTGCAACATCCTCCTTAAGTTGTATTTGCATTTGTTTCCACTGAGGTTGTGCTTTCTATTCATTTTAGTTTGATTTCAGATGCATAAAGTGATGAGGCATTGAAGGGACATACATTTGTCATACTTTCCCAGTCTTACATCCCATAAAGGTTGACCTCTTACATAAATCCAACTCAACTACATCACACACTGGGCTGTCATAGTCAGTGTGAACCAAAAATACACCAAGCCTACTGCCATCAAATCAATTTTGATTATGGTGTCTCTACAGGACAAAGTAGAAGTGCATCTTTGGGTTTCCAAGACCGCAAAGCTTTATTAAAAAAGATAGCCTCATCTTTCTCCTGCAGAGTAGCCGGTGAGTTCTAACTGCTGCCCTTGCCCAATGTGTAACCCACAGTGCCACCAGGCCTCCTTGTAGTCAGTGTTGGTAGGGATGAAATTAACTCACCTCCACCGACAGGTTTTGAGAGAAACTTCTAAATAACTCCTTTCCTTTCAGAGACTTAAGCCAACTGAACATGCTATCTACAGAAATCACATGATGGTGGTAGCGATGATGGTAATGATGGTGTGCTGTGGAGTCAGTTCTGACTCATAGGGACCCTGCATAGGGTTTCTGAGGCTGTGAATCTTTATGAGAGCAGAAAGCTTCCTTTTTGTCCTGCAGAGAATCTTGTGGATTAGAACTGCTGACCTTGCAATTAGCAGCCTAATGCATAACCCACAACACTACCAGGCTCCTTCCAGAAGTCATATAGGGGCTGAAATATTGGCTTTCCTTTTGGCAACACCAAATCAGAAATTGTAAAATGGACCTAAAGTCAAAACACACACACACACACACACACACACACACACACACACAAATCCGCTTCTATCAAATCGATTCCAAATCATAGTGGCCCTGCATAGGCTTTTCCGACGCTATGAATATCTATTCCACAACCGTTTCCCCTATGTCCAGACCTTGGAGAGCATTTGCCCTGCAAAGCAGACAGTTCTCCACCCAGTACCAAAGAGTGAAGAGGGCTCTTTCATCCCAAGTGGTGCTCACAGAACTCAAGAGAGACAACGCCTACATAGTAACCTTTGACACACATCCCAGTCCCAAGCGTGATCCAAGAGTAGTGTGTGCTAGACTCTGCCATCTTACTAGTCAGAGAATATACCCCTACTTCTTCCAGCTGAAGTGCGCATTGAAAAGCAGAGATACGTTAAAGTAATACTTACTAGAGTGCAAGTACCTATTTGGGGGGAATGACAAGAACCCAGAGAGAGAGGGGAAATACCTCCCCCAGGAAAAGTTATTGTAGTTGTTGTTAAGTGCCGCCTAGTCAGTCCGACTCATAGTGACCCTTCTTAGGGTTTCCTAGGAGCAGCTGGTGGGTTTGAATTGCAGACCTTGTGGTTCGCAGTCCAGTGCTTATCCTATTGCTCCACACCAGGAGTCTCTCGTCTGAGTTTATTTCCCCTTTAATTCTTAGTGACTTATAACTGGCTAGGAAAAAACGTGAAATGGATTGGATCTGTCCAGGGGGCAACTCTACAGAAGTTCGTTATTCATTTCCCTTCCCCTCTGTCACAGATAAAAATGCACTTAGGTCAGAACAGAACATATAAGTGGTTTCCCTGTTCGTCCCATGGCTCACACAGAGATTGTTAGTTAACTCTGTCGGGAGTACTTAGCAAAAAGAGTTTAGAAATATCAAGATCGAGGCTGTAATAAGTCAAAGGGAAAGCTATTTCTTTGGGAACGTTTCTTTCTAAGTAACACAAGGTAAGAAAACAGTCATTTTGCTTTTGCTTCAAGATCTACTTTGATGTCAGGAAAATGGAGTATGGCTAGCTTACTTTTTAATGTGCTGACCCCTAGTGGTCAACAAAGATAACTACGCTTGTAGAAGAAGAATTTTGTCAGATTTTAAATCCAAGAAAAAAGTGCGAGCTAGAAGTTTCAGAGATCATCGTTCTCTATGGACTTCATGTTGCAGAAGGGGAAACAGAGAAGCACAGAAATGAATTTGCCAATGACCGCTGATACAGGATAGAGCCAAGAGCTTCTATCCATATGTCAGTTCAATACTTTCTCTGGCTAGAACACATATACAGCAATTATTAAAGAAATAGAGCCACAATGGAAACACTCTAGTTTCAGACAATCGACAAACCTCATTAGACAAGTGTGCATAGAAGTTTCAATCCTCTACTTTACTAAGCCTGAATCCTCCAAGGACCGGTTCCTCCTGATAATATGTTCAAAATATGTGCAATGAAGTATGACCATCCTTATTTCTAAGGAGGGTTCTGATTGTACTTCTTCCAAGACAAATTTATTCGTTCGTCTGGCAGTCCATGGTCCAATATTCTTCATCAATACCCGAATTCAAAGGCATCATTTCATCTTTGGTCTTCCTTATTCATTGTCCAATTTTCACATACCCATGAGGTAATTGAAAATACTTAAGTCTTCAAAGTGACATCTTTGCTTTTTAACATTTTAAAGAGATCTTTTGCAACACTTTTGCCAGTGCATTTCATTATTTAATTTCCTGACTGCTGCTTCCGTGGGTGTTGATTATGGCTCCAAGTAAAATGAATTCCTTGGTAGCTTCGATCTTTTCTCTATCATGATTGGCCCAGTCGTGAGAATTTTTGTTTTCTTTATGTTGAGATGTAATCCACATCAAAGGCTGCTGTCCTTTATCTTCATCAGTAGGTTATTCAAGTCCTTTTCCCTTTCAAAAAGTAAGATTTTTGTCATCTGCACTGTGCAAATTGATTATGAAGCTTCCGCCAATCTGGATGTCACATTCTTCTTCATATAGTCTAGTTTTCTGTATTATTTGCTTAGCATACAGACTGAATAAGCATGGTGAAAGAATACAACCCTAACACATAATTTTGCTAATTTTAAAGCATTCAGTATCCTCGTGTTCTGTCCCAACTCCTGCCTCTTAGTCTATATACAGATTCTGCATGAGTCCAATTAAGTGTTCTGGAATTCCCATTCTTCTCAATATTATCCAGAGTTTATTATGATCCACACAGTCAAAAACCTTTGCATATAGTGAGTAATTGTTATCCTGACTAATTGTGACTGTCACAATTGTAAAGGTAGATGTTTTGTAACAAAAACTGGGAAGTACTTAATCTTTCAGTCCAGAAACAAAAGATCCTAGGACCATCAAGCATGAAGAGCACAAGAGAAATGCTAAACCTTATTCAGAGAAGCAGCAACACCAGAGATAGAGGCAGAGATGGAAGAGATGGAGACACAGAGAGAGGGAGCAGCTGAAGACTCTAGGTTCATGGAAAGAAAAGGACTGAGAGCTGGCGGCCAGGAGGCAGACTTGCAGAATGTGCTCTTTGGTGGTGTAAATTATTATATATGCCTGAGTGTTTAAAAAACAAAAACAAAAAAAGAGCCAAACTGAATAGAGAGAAATATTGTTAACTGATGGTACATGGAGGGGATTATAACCATTGTAATGAAACAAGGTATATGATTTGTTGAATGTAAAACTGATGATTAAAAAAAAATCCTGATGATCTGCCCTGTAAACTTACACTTAATCCACAAGAAAAGCCTTTAAAAAAAAAAAAAAAAAGACTTTGCCTAGTCAATAAAGCACAAGTAAACATCTTTCTGGTAGTTTTTGTATCAGCCAAGATAGATCTGATATCAGCAATGATATCCTTCAGTCCACATCCTCTTGAATTTCTGCAGGTCTGTTCCAATGTATTGCTGCAACCACTTCTTAATTATCTTTACCAAATTTTACTTGCATGCGGTATTAATGATATTGAATCAATATCAATAATTTCCACATTCTGCTGGGTCATCTTTCTTTGGAATAGGCACAAATATGGATCTCTTTCAATCATTTGGCCAGGTAGCTGTTTTCCAAATGTCTTGGCATACACAAATGAGGACCTCCAGCACTGTCTCTACTTGTGGAGACATTCCTATTGGCATTCTATCAATTCCCACAGCCTTCCTTTTCACCAATGACTTCAGCGCAACTTGCACTTCTTCCTTCAGTTCCTACCACTGGTTCTTGACAGATTGGTGATGATGCTAGGTGCAGTCGAGTGAGTTCCAACTCACAGTGACTTTATGCACAAGAGAACAAAACACCACCCAGTCCTGCACCATCCTTACAATGGTTGTTACGCTTGAGCCCCATTGTTGCTGCCGCTTTGCCATTCTATATCATTGGGGGACTTCCTCTTTTGTTGCTGACCCTCCACTTTACAAAGCATGATATCTTTAGCTAAGGGCTGATGTTGTTGTTGTTAAATGCCGTCGAGTCAGTTCTGACCCATAGTGACCCTGTACAGGGTTTCTGAGGCTGTAAATCTTTATGGGAGCAGAAAGCCTCATCTTTCTCCCACGGAGCAGCTGGTAGTTTC
>NW_006408774.1:3623977-3624816 GCF_000296735.1 Chrysochloris asiatica
AAAACAAGGCCAGGGGCAGGTTGTGGAACAGACCATCAATTACTCATATACAAATTCAAACTAAAGCTGAAGAAAATGAAAACAAGTCCACGACAGCCAAAATATGACCTTGAATATATTGTTGTTTTTTAGTACCGTGGAGTCAGTTCTGACTCATAGTGACCCTGCACAGGGTTTCTGAGGCTGTAAATCTTTATGGGAGCAGAAAGCCTCATCTTTCTCCCACGGAGCAGCTGGTAGTTTCGAACTGCTGACCTTGCGGTTCACAGCCCGATTCGTAACCACTACGCTACCAGAGCTAATGTGTCTGAAGTATGAGAAACAAAATCTCGCCATCCTGGCTTCTAAGGAGCACTATGGTTGTACTTCTTCCTACACAGATGTATTTGTTTTTCTAGCAGTCCATGGAACTTTTAATATTTTTCTTCAACACCATAACTCAAATACATCAGTTCTTCTATGATCTTCTTTATTTACTTTCTAACTTTCACATGCATATGAAATTACTGAAAATACCATGGCTTGGGTAAGGAGCACCTTAGCCCTCAAACTGACATGTTTGTCCTTGAACACTTTAAAAAGGCCTTGTGCAACAGATTTGCCTAATGCAAAGTGTCATTTGATATTTTGATTGCTGCTTCCATGATACTGATAGTGGATACAAGAAAAATGAAGGATTTGACAACTTCAATCTTCTCTCCATTTATTATGATATACTACCTTCATATGACTATGCAAAGGCTTTCAATTGTGTGGATCATAATAAGCTATGAACAACATTGTGAAGTACAAGTATTCCAGAACACTTAATTGTGCTCATGAGGAATCTGTACATGGAC
>NW_006408774.1:3625371-3627869 GCF_000296735.1 Chrysochloris asiatica
TAAAGATTTACACCCTCGGAAACCCTGTACAGGGTCGCTATGGGTCGGAACCGACTCGACGGCACTTAACAACAACAACAACAAATCAACACTCACAGGAGCAGCAGTCAAGAAATCAAATGGCATATTGCATTAGGCAGATCTGATGCACAAGACCTTTTTAAAGTGTTGAAGAGCAAAGGCATCAGCTTGAGGACTTAAGTGCACCTGACCCAAGCCATGGTATTTTCAATAACCTCATATGCATGTGAAAAGCTGGACAGTGAATAGAAGAAGACCATGGAAGAATTGATGCATTTGAGTTATGGTGTTGGAGGAGAATATTGAAAGTATCATGGGCTGCTAAAAGAAACAGTTCTGTGTTGGAAGAAGTGCATCCAGAGTGCTCCTTGGAGGCCAAGATGCCCAAACTTCGTCTCTCATACTTCGGACATATTGTCAGGAGGGACCAGTCGCTGGAGAAGGATATCATGCTTGGTAAGGTGGAGGGTCAGATAAAAAGAGGAAGACCCCCAACGAGATGGATTGGCCAAGAGGCAACATCAATGGGCTCAAGTGGCCACAATTGTGAGGTTGACCCAGGACCGGGCAGTGTTTCTTTCTGCTGTGCAGAGGGTTGCTATGAGTCGATACCACCTCGATGGCACCTAAGAACAACTTTCTTACATAGAGTCCTGGTGTGGCGCTGTGGGCTAATGCGTCAGACTGCAAAGTCATTTGAACTGCAAGGTTGATGGTTCAAGCTCACCAGCTGCTTCTTGGAAACCCTAGGCAGGGTCACTATGGGTTGGAATCAACTCAACGGTATTTAACAACAACAACCTTCTTAAGTAATTGAACGTCAAATATTTTTTTGTACAGTGATACTATCGTCTTTTGATGTCTCCTGAAATCATTCAATATTTTATCCATGACCACACACCACCGGGGCTGGCTTTCTTCCACCTGCTCCTTCTGTGACGTTCCCTCTGCTTTGCCGTTCCTTTTATTATCTCTGCTATTCAGGGCCACAACATGTGTCTCCCCTTGCAGTAGTTACAGTGGGATTCAGAGACTAAACTGAGATAAAATGTCCATGGTTAACCACAAACCATTCTAGTGCAACATCTGTGGGGGTCCACTTCCCCCGACAGAGCCATTGCAGCAAACCAGTTAAAGATCTTTTCCCTCAGACAGTGGTCTTTGACGAAAGGAACCCCGTTGACCCCATGTCATGTGCTCAGGAGTGTGCGATGGCTTTAAAGCTTGACCTTATTTCTGCCCAGCTCCTCCCCACGTTGTTTTCACTTTGCCCTGTAGGCTCTGCTACCCTGACCACGCTGTATATTATTATTCTACCACGAGAAGCAACCTGTCACTTTAAAAGGAAAAAAAAAAAAAAAATGCCACAGTGAGTGACCGTCCTTAGGAACAGGTTGCTAAGCGGGTGTTTTTGCTGGAGTCTTGGCTGCAGCTTTCCGGAGCCGCCCCGGCTTTCCAGAGCCGCCTCCCACCTTTGATGGGCTTAGAAGATTCACCAGAGAGACGCATCCCTCTCCGCTCTCCTCTCATCCACGACAGCAGAATCTACAAAGTGCCTTTTGTAAAGTTCCTAAGGTAAATCTGTCCCTAACGGGGAGCAGGGCTGTAGCCATGGTTTCCCGTTTTCTGTTCCTGGGCGTGGAGTTCAGCCTCTCCCTGGGGACTGGGAGAGTAGGCTTGAATGAACCGTCACTGGAGCGGAGCTCTCCTCCGGGCAGCTTAAGCTGTTGGCTTCCTGGAATAGGAGCACAAAGCCAGACCGGGGCTGCTCTGATTTAAGCTGCTGGCTGCTGTGTGGTTTGCAGAGGTAGAATCCCAGCTGAATGCAGCCCATGGCTGGCAAGGCAACCCCATGTCATCCCCACGTCCTTTCTGGGACTTGCATACCATCCTGAAAATGTTCGCTACATGCAAGCTGCTTTTCTGGGCCTGTTTATTCAAACAGGTTTGAGGGGCTATGTTCTACCAGCATCACTTTTCTAGACAGAAAGGATCATTAATCACAGGGTTGAGGGTGGCTGTTCTTTCAAAGACCTCAAGAACATCCACAGGCTGCCTTTGAAACTGATTTTTTCTCTCCATTGCCAAGAAGTGCTATGAAAAGCTAATAGAAGTCTAATGGGCAATATATATATTTGTTAGTAGATGCCCATATAATCATTTTGGCAAATACGAGGGAGCTTTAACGAGTTTGTAGGAAAATTCTATTATTTTTTAACTTCATTTTTCCACAAACTTTTTGAAACCCCCTCATAAATTCAGTATCAGAACAAAATCTCTCTGTATATGTGATAAGCCCTGATGTAGGATAAGCACTGGACTGGTAACCACAAGGTTGGAAGTTCAATACCACCAGCCACTCTTGGAAACCCTATACCGTGTTGCTATGAGTTGGATAGATAAATAAATGGATGGATGGATGGATGGATGGATAGATAGATAGATAGATAGATAGATAGATAGATAGATAGATAGAT
>NW_006408774.1:3628189-3647725 GCF_000296735.1 Chrysochloris asiatica
ATAGATACATAGATACATAGATAGATACATAGATACATAGATAGATACATAGATAGATAGATACATAGATATTTAGATAGATACATAGATAGATACATAGATACATAGATAGATAGATACATAGATAGATAGAAGTTATTGCCATTGTTATTAAGTGCCATAGAGTTGGTTCTGACTCATAGTGACCCTGCATACGGTTTCCAAGGAGTGACTGGTGGGTTTGAACTATCAACCTTTCATTTAGCAATCCAATGCTTCTCCTACAGCACCAAAACAGGGTAGATAGATAGATAGATACATACATACACACACACATACATACATACACACATACAAAGATTGTGGATAGATATCTCATAGAGCTCATTTAAAGAGTCATTCATTCAAACATTCACCCAACATCAACAATGCGATTGAGTTCAAAGTGTACAAAAACAAATGAGACCAGGCCAGGGGCTGAGCGTGTTGGAGAAGACAGACCTATAAACAAATAACAACAGTACAATGAGCATGTGCCATAAATGATTATAAATGGGCTCAAGGGCTTTAAGCAGAGCAGAATGACTTCCCGGGAGGGGTGGGAACACTCTGTTCTTCATATAAATAAACTGGTTATATATCATACTGATGTGTTGTTAAGTGTCATCAAATCAGTTCCGACTCATAGCAATGCTATATAAGGTTTTCAAGGAGAAACTGGTGAGACCTTGTGGTTCAAACTGACCTTGAAATTGAGTGCTTACCCCACAGCACCACAGAGTTCATGTCCTGTACTTTATATACACTCTTCCAGGGCAGTGTCTATTGCATCAAGCTTTTTAAATGGTTCCATAAAGCTGTTTGTCACTAACTGTGCTAAAGGGAACTGGGACTGGGTAACTTGCAGCAGTGGATAATGAATTCTAAGAGGATACGTTGGCAGGTGTCCAGGATTCCAGGTGTTCAGTTCCAGCACCAGCTCTAACAACATGGAACAGAAAACACCAGATACTGTAGGCAGAGAGGAAATGTTCGCTGCAGCAAGGGCGGGAGACAGTTTCTGAAGCATCATGAATGGAAACAGAAAGGAAAGCTTCCCTGGACCTGGCCAGAAGCTTGGGGCTGGGGCCAGATATTATTCCTGAAGCCAAGGGGTTGAAGGTGGACACGAAGATGGTGTTGAAGAGCCTTTGCATCATCACCAAGGAGTCCCAGTGTGGTGTAACCGGTCATACGGCTGCTGCTAATCTGAAAGTTGGAGGGCCAAGTCTACCCAAAGGTACCTCATAACAAAGGCCGGATAATCTGCTTCTGAAAGGTCATCCACTGAAAACCCTACGGAGCACAGTGCTACTCTGCACACATGGGGTCACCATGAGTCAGAACCGACTTGATGAGGGCTGGTATTAATGTCACCAAGGTCTTTCTCATGATTCCCCTTTTGTCCCCCAAACTTTTCCTTCTCCTATCTTTTCTTCTACTTGCCCTCTCTCCCATCCATTTCTCTTAGTAGTAAAAGCTGCCAATATTCACACTTCACGCATTTCTACATTCCAATTGTTAATGAATGTTTGCAGCTGCTGCTTCTCACTGGAGTCAGAGTCCAGGAGCAAATGAGTCCTGAAAGCTTTGCACCGTCCACATTATTAAGGCCAACTCGACTTTGAGGAGGCAGCTCTTCCCCAGTCGTATTTCGAGTGCCTTCCAATGTGAAGGGCTCACCTTCAGCACTATGTCTAGCAAGAGTCCACTGCTCTTCATGAAGTTTGCACTGGCCTTTTTCTTTGAGTGTCAGGGCCTTCTTACTAGTCTGGAAGGTCCATTAGAACTAGTCCTCCATGTGTGGCCTTGTTGATATTTAAAATACCATCATCACAGCAACACACAAGCCAGCTCAGTCAAACAAACCACACAAGTGCTATCATTGGACCCTTATAAAACAATCATCCTTTGAGGTAGGAATTATTATTGCAATTTTACAAATAAAGAACCATGCCTCAGAAAGGTGAGAGTGTTGCTCCAAGATTTTTCTAGTGCCCTTGAGATAATTCCAACTCATTGTTACCCCATGTGTATCAGAGCACAGCCGGGTTCCAGAGAGTTTTCAGATCTACTGTTTTGGAAGTAGAGCACCAGCCCTTTCCTGTGAGATACCTCTGGGTTATCTCAAACTTCTAACCTTTCAGTTAGCAATCAAACACACTCACTGATGTTTGCACCACCTAGCAACTTCATTCCAGGATTACATAGATAATAGAAGGAACTGGAATCTGAACTAATTGTTGGTAAGTGTCATAGAGTTGTTTCTGACTCAGCAATGCTACAGAGGACTTCTGATGATTTCTATCTTTATGGGAACAGAAAGACGATCTTCCTGCAGAGTGGCTGGCAGGCTTGAACTGTGGACCCTGTATTTCATATTTTTACAAAGGCTTCACTCTTTTAAAACCATGTTTGAAATGCTCTGAAGTGATACCCATATGTTTGAAGTACTCTGAAGTGAAACCTACATTTCAAGGGTGTTTTTTTTTTAATTTTGGAGAAAATCTGCATAGCAAATGAGCAATTTCTATACATATTATTCATTGGCATTGGTTCCTGTTTTCCTGATGTGTCTGCATTTTCATTATTCCCGTTCTGGTTGCTCAGTCTCCATGAACCTAAGGTCCTTGTCCTCCTTTACATTCTCATCTTTGGTCTATGGTAAGCATTGAATGCAAGGTCTCTTTTAGATCATTGTTTAGAGAAGTACAGGATTCGTGGGTGGTGTTATTTGTGTTATGAACTGCTCTGTATTTTCGTGGATAGGTGACCACTGAGAACGACATGCAGTCCAAATTGTCAGAAGGTTCCAAGCCAATCATCTCGAGCAGTCTCTAGCAGTCCAGTAAGTCTGGCCATTTTTAGGAATTTTGTTTCATTCTACATTTTTCTCCCATTCTATTCAGGACCATCTACTGTGTCCCTTGTCAGAACCGTCTGTACTGGTAGCTGGGCACCATCTAGTTCTTCTGGTCTCATTGACAGGTTCCATAGGTTGTGGTTTTTCTAGACTCTTAGTTCTATAAACTAGTTTCTTCTTTGAGTCTTTGGTTTCCTTCTTTCTCGTTTGCTCCAGATGCTGAGAGACATATAGTTGCATCTCTGATGGGTTTTGTGTTCTCTTTAAAGAGTCGGTTTGTGATCTATTGCCTACATTGTGCTCCATCCATAGCTACAGAATTTGTCACAGAGTTCTCTGCATGTTACTGTGTTCATCGATGACTTGATAGCCCATCTGTTTGGATGAAGTATCAGTATTTTCCTTGAAAATTATTTTGTGTTCTGTATTGAGTAACAGAAAATTTTAACCTACAGTAGCTAAAGCCTTTTCTCAGTGGTATAATGAATCAAAGCTTTCAGGTGAAAACACTTGGTCTTAAGAAATAAGTGCACAACATTTCCATTTTAGCGGGCTATCACAGGATAGTTATTGATATCCAATAATAGATGAAAAGAGAAAGTGATGGAAGGGAAAGGGGAGAATTTAGGAATCATACAATCTTGGGTCAAATTCTGAATGTGAAGTGAATAATAAAGCTTGGATTAATCACCTAACTTTTCAGAGACTTGGTTTCCTTGTATGTAAAAGGAAACATGTATACTATTAGCTACAAGTACTACAGCTAGGACTAGAGATAATATAGACAAGGAGGCTTCAAAGAGTTAGTGGGGAAAGCCCATGATCTTTTGATTCCATTTTCCACCCACTTTTTGAAGCCCACTTGTATGTATCCAGTTGTCATAACATCAACTCCAATTCATGGCAGCTCCATGTAGGTCTGAATAAAATTATCCTGTTTTTTTTTTTGTTTTTTTTTTAATAAGCAAATTAACAAGGCTTTCTTCCAATGTGCTTCTGTGTGAACCTGAACTGTCAACTTTTTGGTTACCAGCTGAGTGTGTTAACCATTTTCAACACTCAGGAAATTCATTGAATATTTAGAGACATCATAAACTAAGGCTGTAACCATCCTAGGGTTAACATTCTGGAACTGTTTAGTCACAATCAAATACCTTGAGGGAATTAATCAATGGGCTTGGAGATTTAGGACCATGGTGTAAAGGAACATCTAGGTCAATTGGCATAATATAGTCCCTAAACACAGTGTTTTATATCTTACTTTGGTGATTAGTTATAGGGTCTTAAAAACTTACAAGTGGCCATTTAAGGTACAACTATTTGTCTGTCTCCGTCTATAGCAAAGAAGAATGAAGAAGGTCTCAAGAAAGCAATTAGCCCACAGGACAAAAGGACTAGGTGAACCACAGCCTACACTATCCTGAAACCAGAACAACTAGATAATGCCTGACTACCACTGACAACCACTCTGATCAGGATCCCAATAGAAGATCCTGAACAGAGAGGGAGAAAAATATATAGAGAATAAACTTAAAATCATAAACAAGACAAGACTAACTTGTCTGATAGAGATGATTGGAACCCTGAACTGTGACTCTAAGACACCCTTCAAACCTGGATCTGAACTCATCCCCAGGGATCACCTTTCAGCCAAATAATAGATATGTAAAACTGTGGATTCATGCACCAGACTGTAAAGCTGCTTGAACTGCAAGGTCTGCAGTTCAACCTCCCCAGCTACTCCTTGGAAACCCTATACAGGGTCACTATGGGTCGGAATCAACTCAATGGAACTTAGCAACAACAACAGGGTGAACCAGTGAGTAACATGCTCATCAATGCAATCAACCATTGCTGTTAGTAAGCGCCATCAAGTTGGTTCTGACTCACAGCGACCCTATGTACAACAGAACGAGACACCTCCCAGTCCTGTACCATCCTCATAATTGCTGGTGTGCTTAAACCTATTATTACTGCCACTATACCACAGTGAAAGAAAGAGGGGATCTTCCTCTCCTTCACTGTACCCTCTGCTTCACTGACCATGATATTCTTCTCCAGGGACTGGTTCCTCCTGATAATATGTCCAAAGTATGGAAGATGAAGTCTGGCCATCCTGGTTTCTAAGGAGTATTTACGTTGTATGTCTTCCAACATGGATTTGTTTGTTCTTTTGACAGTCCATGGTACTTTTAATATTCTTCTCCAACACCATAACTCAAATGCATTAATTCTTCTATGGTCTTCCTTATTCATTGTCTAACGTTCACATGCGTATGTTGTTGTTGTTAAGGGCTGTCGAGTCAGTTCCAACCCATAGCAACCCTGTATAGGGTTTCCAAGGAGTAGCTGGTGAGCTTGAACTATCAACCTTGCAGTCAAACAGCTTTGCAGTCTGGCGTATTAACCCACAGCGCCATATCAGGACTCCATATGAGGCTATTGAAAATACCATGGCTTGGATCAGGTGCACTTTAGTCCTTTTTGGTCTTCAACACTAAAGAGATGTTGTGCAGAATATTTACCTAATGCAATACATCATTTGATTTCTTGACTGCTGCTTCCATGAGTGTTGATAGTGGGTCTAAGCAAAATGAAGTCTTTGGTAACTTCAATCTTTTCTCCGTTTATCAGGATGCTATTTATTAGTAGAGTTGTGAGGATTTGGGTTGTCTTTACACATTGGTCTTTGATCTTCATCAGTAAATATTTTCAATTCTTTTCTGATTTTAAACCATTCAGTGCCCCCTTGTTCTGTTTGAAAGACTGCCTCTTGGTCTATGTACAGGTTCCTCATGAGCACAATTAAATATTCTGGAATATGCATTCTCCACAGTATTGTGCATAGCTTGTCATGATCCACACAAACGAAAGCCTTATGCATAGTAAATAAAGCACAGGTAGACATCTTTCTGATATTCTCTGCTTTCAGCCTAGATCCACCTGATGTCAGCAATGATATCCCCTCCTTACACGTTCTCATCTGAATCTGGCTTGAACCTCAGGCAGTTCCCTATCAGTGGACTGTTGCAGCCATTTTTTAATGATCTTTAACAAAATTTTACTTGCGTATGATATTAATGATATTGTCCTATGATTTCCGCCTTCAACCATACAAGACCAAAAAGGCAGCATTTAACCAAAACAAAGGTCAGTGAGTGGGGGCTGGGCATGGGCAGGGAGCAAGTGGGAAGAATGCTCTTACTTTGAGGGAATTACAACCAATGTGAAGAAACAAAATATGCAAAAACCGTTGACTGGAAAACGAATTTTCTCTGTAAACTTTTACCCAAACTACAATAAAAACTTCAAAAAAATAATATAATAATAAGCCTGCAATAAATCATGGCTCTTATTTTAATGTAGTCAGTGGAACTATATTGTAAAGTACGTAATGCATTTGTGATGACAAGCTATATATTAAAGTTTGGCAGTAATGATTTGTCTTTTTTTAGCAGCAGTATTCATAAGAAAAATAAATTATGGTGTCTTTTAATTTCCTTGGAAACTCATTCAGAGGTAATGATCAGGAAAGAATAAAGAGTGAAAGATCATCTCCAATACAGTTTTATTTTCTACTTCTATTTCTTTCTTTCACGTGCAAAATTGTTTGGGTTTTAGTTTAGTTTATAGAGAAAGAACCTCTTTTATTACTAAAAATATGTCAGAGTTCTGTTTTCCTAATGACAGAGATGTCTGTTGCTGCGCCTTTGTGTCTTGTCACATGTTATTCTGATGGCCCATCCTTTGGGTCTCTCTTTACCTTCGAACTTCTTTATTTCCTTAGCTGTTTTTATCATCCCACAGTCCTGGTGGCACCATGGGTTAAGTGTAGTGAACCCTGCTAACTGAACGGTTAGCGGTTTGAACCCACCAGCTGCTTTGCTGGAGAAAGATGAGGTGTTTTGTTGCTGTAAAGAGTTCTAGCACCGGACATTCTAAGAAGCAATTCTACTCTATCCTATAGGGTCACTATGGTGGGAGTCAACTTGGCAGTTGTGTTTTTATCATTTCAGACACTTTTGTCTGTTTCTAGGTGCTATGTATTAATACACTTGGCTACAAAGGCAGTTTGATCCTCAAGATCAGTGGTTCAGACTCACCAGCCGCTCTTCAGAAACCCTCTATAGGGTTGCTACGGTCGGAACAAACTTGACAGCACGTAATAACAATAGTATCTCATGATGGGATGCAGATAGGCAACACTTTACAGCACTTTCAACACGCTGACTTTCCAGTGAGGTCAATGAGATGAATGAGTGACCTCAGGTTTTGCGCACATTAAAGCAGGACTTAAGATATGCTGGCCCACAGGCTACAGATCTCTGCAAATATTCTCTCATCTGATTCTTCCTGCAGCCCAAAGTTGGAAATGAGGCTTTGACAGGTTCCAGAATGTGGCAGGGAAGTGTAGACAGTAAACAGTGATTTATACATTCATTCAACAGATCTTTATTGAGTATTGAGTATTGAGTCCTGGTGTGGTGCTGTGGGTTAATGTGTCAGACTGCAAAGCCGTTTGAACTGCAAGGTTGGCAGTTCAAGCCCACGAATCGGTCCTCAGAAACCCTACACAGGGTTGCTATGAGTCGGAGCCAACTCGACGGCACTAAACAACAGTCTTGGTGTGGTGTTGTAGAATAAGCACTGAACTGTTAATCTAAAGGTTGGCGGTTCAAACCCACCAGCCACCCATCAGAAACCCTATATGGGATTGCTCTGAGTTCTTATCAACAACAATAACAGAAAGGGAAATCATTGGATGGCTTTGAGCAGGCAGCATCATGATCTCACTTAAATTCTGTAAGATTCATTCCACCCCCATGAATTAACAAAACCATAGGTGTGCATTAGAGATTGAATTGTGTCTGATCTCAAAACATGTGGTTGGGGCCTTAGTGGCACCGTGGGATAGGTATTGGGCTACTGACCTTAAGCTCATCAATTCAGACCCATGAGCCACTCTGCAGGAGAAACATAAGGTTGTCAGTGCCAAGGAAAATTTATAGTCTCAGAAATCCTGTGTAGAGTGACGATGAGTTGGAATCTACTAGATGGCAGTGGATTTAGTTTTTATTTTTTTATACCTGCAATTACAGTCTCATTTGGGAATGAGCTTTCTCTGCAATGTGAGTGAGACAGTACCAGTATGTTGTTGTTGTTGTTGTTAAGTGCTGTTAAGTCATTTCTAATCCACTAGTCACTCCAGAGGAGAAAGATGTGAAGTCTGCTTCAATAAAGATTTGCAGCCTTGGAAACCCTACGGGACAGTCCTCCTCTGTCCCATGGGGTCATGATGAATGGGAATCAATTAACTCTACAGTAGCGGCTTTGGTTTTGATTTATACTCCCAAAATACAAATACCATCAGTGTCACCCATGGTGGACAGGTTTTCACAGAGCTTCGGGAAGGAGAGAGACCAGGAAGAGTAGCCTGGCAATCTACGTCCAAAAACCAACCAATGAAAGCCTCATGAATAATACAATTGTGAGGATGGTACAGCACAGGGCAGTATTTCTTTCTGTTTAAGATTACGATGCATTGAAACCAACTCGACCACAACTAACAACAAGAAGTCAAGTGACGATGTCCTTCAAGCAGTTAGATATTTGAGTCTGGAGTTCTGCAGAGAAGACAGGACCCAGGTTGTACATGTGAGATGTCTCAGCATGCAGGCAGCATGTAAAGCCAAGGCTAGGATGAATGTTCCCTGGAGATGAACAGAACTGAAGCCAGCAATGTTCCCATGTGCGATGCTGGTCCCCGCAAGGAGAAGAAACCAGCAAAGGAGTTTGAGGAGGAACAGTCAGTGGGTGGAAGGAAAACCAGGAAAGACCATGTCCCAGAAACCAAGTGAAGAAAGCATTTCAAAGACAGGGTATGCTCAATGTTGCAAAGGTCTAATAAGATAAGCAGTGATACAAGGCAATGATGGGGTCATTGAAGACCCCAGAAAGAGAAACTTTAGGGGAATGGTGAGTCCCAAGAACAGATTGGAAAGAGGAGGAATGTTGGAGAGGTTTCCTGTAAAGGACTGAAATATGGAGCTATAGTTAAAAAAAAGAAGTGAATTCAAGAGGGGACTTCTTTAAAGGAAGTGACAAATTGCAGTATTGTTTACGCTGATGGAAATGAAGCAATAGAGCAGGAGAATCGAGTGCAGGTGATGGCAGAAATTGTCCTGGAGGAGAGGAGGTATTGGGGTCCAGAGTTAAGAACGGAGAAACTGGTCCAGACTGAAGCAAGGATGGTTCACAGGAACGCAGGGAAGCCAAGGGGTGACAGGATCATGTGAAGGGGGGCGGGGTGGATGAGGAGGAGGAGAGAGATTTGGAGGCCCTTTTTGGTTTCATCTATTTGCTTAGTGAAATGGGCAGCCAGGCCATGAGCAGAGTGAGGAGAAAGGGAAGGGTGAAAGTTTGAGAGGAGACTTTATTGTTATTATTGCTAGCTCTAACTGAGTTTCCCCTGACGCATGGTGATCCCTTGAACAATGAAGCAAAACACCACCCAGTCCAGTGTCATTCCCATAACCAGTTGCAGATTGGTGGTTATGTGCCCTGGAGTCCGTTCCGATGCATAGTGACCCTGTACAGGGTTTCCGAGGCTGTAAATCTTTATGTGATCAGAAATCCCCATCTTTCTCCCCGGAACAGCTGGTAGTTTCAAACTCCTGACCCTGAAGGTTAGCAGCCTGATTCATAACCACTACACTACCAGAGCTCTTTGATTGCAGATTGGACCATTGTAATTCATAGGGTTGTCACTGGCTGGTTTTCATAAGTAGACTGACAACCCTTCTTCCTAATCTCTTTGACTCTGGGAACTCCCCTGAAATCTGTTCAGCAACATGCAAGCCTCCACTGACAGACAGGTGGTGGGTACACATGAGGCATACTGGGTGGGAATTGAACCTACGTCTCCTACAGGGAAGACAAGGATTCTGCCACTAAGCCATCACCCCTCTCATTGAGGTAAGAGGAAAACTGGTATATAAGATCTTTAAGAGCTGGGATTCCAACCAACATAATCAGTTCCAAAGGCAGAGCTATTCTCACGTTCTGACTTCCTGCACAGGAAAGCCAGGCTCACTGCAAGAGAGTCAGGCAACCTTCCTCTTGTGGGTGTGTTTATTTCCACCAATCCCTTGTAAATAGAAAGTCTACTCAACTCCAACACTGGTCATCAAGGTCAGTTTCATGATTACCAAGAGCAAGAAACCAGAAGTCTTATTGGTTACAAAACACCTGACTTCGTTGTTCTTTGCCCTTAGGAATCCATCCCAGCCAAAATGAATCCCAAAGAGGAGAAAATGAAGATAATTACAGAGGTAAGTGTTTGTTTAGATGTTCTCTATGACGTGTGTGTTTGTGTGTGTGTGTTCATGCTACGTGTGCGGGTGACTTAGAAAAGTAAGCATTTCACATAAGAACCACAGGGAGGAAGCAGGATATCTGTTGTTACATAGCTGGGATTGTAATCACTGAGATGAAACAAAATATCTGATTTGTTGACTGTAAAGCTGAGGATCTTGTCTATGAACCTTCACTCAATCCACAATAAAAAGTTAACAAAAAGAAAGAAATTTAAGCATTCATTATATACCTACTGCATACAAAGGAGTCCTGGTGTGGCACTGTAGGTTAAATGCTCTGGACCACAAAGTCTATTTGAACCCCAAGGTCAGGGGCTCAAGTTCACCAGCCACTCCTCAGAAACCCTATACAGGGGTCAGAACCAACTCGATGGCACCTAACAAGAACTGCATACAAAAGGCACTGTATTGGCTATATGGGGGTGGATGGTAGAGGGATTGTAGTTTATAGTCCAACCTGGATTCTCTGGAGCTGCGTTAACAGATCTAAGTTAGCGTCTACTACTGGATCCCACTCAGCCCAATACAGTGCCTTTTGTATGCACATTGATTCTAAAGAAATTCAGCAGGAAGACAATGATTGTAGACCACAGTGGCTAATATAATTCTTGGGCTGCTGTATCTCTTGGAGTCCTGGTTTGGCACTGTAGGATCAGCACTGGACTGTAAACCACAAGGTCAGAATTCAAACTCACCAACGGCTCCTCAGAAACCCTATACAGGGCTGCTATGAGTAGAAACCGACTCATTGGCACTTCACAACAACAATATATGTATGTATGTATTGTCAAAATACTGTCTAGACCAGAGAGAGAAGGGAATCAGACTGTAGACCATTGATGCTGCCACAGAGCATTTATAGGAAGGCTGAACTAACCTAGGACTAATGTTAGAAGAAAAGGAACTCTGGTAGCGTAGTGGTTATGAATCGGGCTGCAAACCTCATGGTCAGCAGTTCAAAACTACCAGCTGTTCTGCGGGAGAAAGATGAGGCTTTCTACTCTTGCAAAGACTTACACCCTCGGAAACCCTGTACAGGGTCGCTATGAGTCGGAACCAACTCCATGGCACATAACAACAACAACGACAATGTTAGAGGAGAATACTGAAAGTGCCATGGGCCGTCAAAAGATCCGTTTTGGAAGAAGAGCAGCCAGAGTGCGCTTTGGAAGCCAAGATGGCCGAACTTTGTTTCTCATACTTTGGACATATTGTCAGGAGGGACCAGTCACTGGAGAAGAATATGATGTATGGTAAGGTGGAGGGTCAGAGAAAAAGAGGAAGACCCCCAGAGACATGGTTTGGCCATGTGGCAGCATCGATGGACTCAAGCATGGCAACAGTAGTGAGGTTGGCCCAGGATCGGGCAGTGTTTCGTTCTGCTGTGCATAAGGTTTCTATGAGTCAATATTGACTCGATGACATCTAACAACAACAACAATGGATCCTGTGAGACCCAGCCTACCCTGAAAACAGAAGAACTAGATGGATCCCGGCTACCACCACCAACTACTTTGAAAGGGATCACGATAGAAAGTCCTAGACAAAGAAGGAGGAAAAAAATGTAGAACAAAGTTCAAAATCATGAAAAGACCAGACCCACTAGCTGTATGAAGACTGGTGGAAACCCTGTACAGGGTCCTTATGAGTTAACAACAATATGCTTTAGAGAAGAGCCCTGGGGGATTCCTGGGTTGTGCATTGGGCTGCTGACAGCAAGGTTAGCAACTCAAAACCACTCACACTCCATGGAGAAAGATGAGGCTTTCTGCTCCCACAAAGATTTATAGCAGATGTGGGGAACATCTGCACGATGGACCGTATAAGCCCATGAAATCATGTGGTCTGGTCCTGCCAAGGCAACCTCAGACAGGACTCAAAATTCAATAGATCTAGGAGCTTTTTTCATAGCAACATAAATTTAAATTAACTGATGTTAATATCTAAATGGTCCTTGGCAGAAAAAAAGGTTACCTCACCCCTGATTTATAGTCTCAGAACCTCTATTCAGGGTTGCTACGAGTCCGAATCGATTCAACGGCACTTAATGACAACAAGCAACAGCTTCTCGGGTCAGTGAATAAGAAAGACTGAAGAAGAATTGATGCATTTCTATTATGATGTTGGTGAAGAATATCGGAGGTATCATGGAGTGCCAGAAGAACAAATACATCTGTCTTGAAAGAAGTACAACCAGAGTGCTCGTTAGAAGTGAGGACAGTGACACTTCCTCTGTCATACTTCACACATATTGTCAGGAGGACCCTGAGAAGGACATCATGCTTGATAAAGTGGAGGGTCAGTGGAAAAGAGGGCGATCTTCCCAAGAAGATGAACTGATTCAGTGGTAACAGCAGTGGGCTCAAACCCAGCCAACAATTGTGAGGATAGTGCAGGACCAGGCAGTGTATCCTACTGTTGCACATAGGGGTGCTCTGAGCCACAGCAGACTCATTGGCACCTAACTATGGCAGTTCCTTGGGAGAAAGACCAAATGATCTGCTTCCATAAAGATGCCAGCTAAGAGAACACTATGGGACAGTTCTACCCATGAAATGTAATGACTACGAGTTGAAATTAACTCAAAGTAATCACCATCAACAAAACACCCCAAGTGTCCGTATATCTAATGTGCCTAGTGTCCACCTCCTGTGTTATAGTCCAGTGTTTTCAGAGTACTGATAGATTCACTTGTCCCCTGAGTTAAAGTGTGACTTTAATGTAGCATGTTGCATCTATCCCTGTGCCCCTAGGACCTGGATCACAGTAAGAACTCATAAGCTGTTGTTTCTAGGTACCATCAAGTCAGGTTCGACTCATAGTAACCCTGTGTACAGCAGAGTCATGTACCAAAAGGACTGTTGTTTAGTGCCTTGGAGTCAGTTCCGACTCACAGCGACCCTGTATAGGGTTTCTGAGGAGCAGCTGATGGGTTTGAACTGTTGACCTTGGGGTCAGAAGCCCAGTGCTTATCCTACGGTGCCACACAGGACCAGAAATAGCAGAAGCTCTGACATCATCTTATTTGGGATCTTTCAATAGCTGCTGAGGTTGGTGATGTGGGAGAGAGAAGAGACGGTCTGCTCCCATAAAGATTTACCGTCTTGGAAACGCTAAACAGCAGTTCTGTTCTATCCTGTACAGTTGCTGTGAGTCGGAATCAACTCTAAGACAATGGGTTTTGTTGTTTTGATTTAGGTCCCTTATCGCACACAGAACCTCAGTAGATAAAGCCCAGGATCAAGGGTGATGGTTTTCATCTTACTATTATGAAAATCAGACGTCTTTACCTGGCTTAAGAATCCTTCCCAATTTATAGCCCCAAGTGTCAACCCTCCCATTTGTTTGCCTTTTAACAAAGGAGTTCCTTGAAAACGAGGAAGATGCCCCTGTGGAAGGACTGAAGAGTTCAAAACTCCCGAGACAAAAAAGAAAGAAACAGGTAAGGTATGACAAGATGTCTGGGTGGCAGACCAGCGCTGGGCTCTGCGGATGTAAGGGAGGGATGCAGGTGACTGGTCTGGAGTCTAGGGTCCTGGATTGGGGGCTTATAGATGATCCTCAGGAGACCTAGAGTGGTGCAAACAGTTAGCGAACATGATGCACTAATTGAAAGGTAAAAGGTTCGAGTCCACCCAGAGGCACCTCAGAAGAAAGGCCTGGTTATCTGCTTCTGAAACCTCAGCCTTTGAAACCACTATGAAGTCAGTTCTACTCTGACATCCACAGGTTGTCTGTGTGGCAGCTCTAATCTAGGCTAGTGGTTGGATGGAGATGATGCTTACAGGGACATCTTAGTGGCCACAGGGGCCTGTCTGGTTTGTCACTGGTGGCCATAACAAGGACAGGCAGTAGATGGCAGTGTAGGACCACACATCTTGGAAACTGTTCTTTCTCCAACTCTGAGCGAGAATTCCAGCCTCCAGCCTGCTGCCAGTTTCTCCCACCGCTCCCTCCCTCGGCAGAGTTTCCCTCCTAGGCTGAGAGCATCCTGCACAAGGTAACCTCATCTAATGGACACAATCCTCTAGTCCGGAGTCATTCTGCTCTGAGACGGGACACCAGGAAGCCTGGTGCTGGGGGATCTGCTGCCAGCAATCCTGATACCAGCAGGAGAGAAGAGGGTGGGGGAGGGAGCGCCATTTTGAGCCTGCAGCCACGTGACAGGGCTGCCAGGAGAAGGGGGCCCAGGAGGTGGGGAAGGAACTGGGAAGAAAGCTCCCTCTAAGTACCTTCTTGCCCAGCACTGGCCTGTTTGGGGGGGATGTTGGGCTTTGGGGCCACCACCTCCTGCCGTTCCTGCAGTCTGAAGTAAAGCCATGGTGACCAGGGCAGGACCCCAGGGGCGGAGAAGTGCTACCAAGGCACTTGGACCAGTCTCTAGGGTCACCACTCCATAGCGGGGAGACCTGGAGCTAGCCTGGAGCCTGGGCAGTAACCCCATCCTGCAGAGTCTGCAGGGCTCTGCCCACCTGGATAGATGATCAGTCGGTGCTGGTGGGAAGGGTCAAGCGTTTACAGGCTGCCTTACCCAAGCAAACGTCCCCTTGTCCACAGTTCAGGGCCCACAGGCTGGGGGAGCCGTGTGGGACCAGGTGAAGATGGGTGTGGAACTTGGAGAGAAACCGAGCAAGGGCAGGGATGAAGCAGAGAATGGACTAGCTCTCAATTCCTGAGCATTGATGAGCATCATGTGACCCTGCATGATAATCACAAGGTCAGGGGTTCAAACTCACCAGCTGCTCCTTGGGAACCCTATACAGGGATGCTATGAGTCGGAACCAACTCAACCACACTTAACATGTTGTTAATTTAACCTACACACTTAACATCTTGTTAATTTAACCTACACAAAAGCTTGAACGCACACAATAAAACATAGTTGTTCAGAATGTAAAACAGTGTTTCTTTTACCTGGTTACAAATCAGAACCATCTGGAGTCTTTTCTTTTAAATGGGGTGTCCCAGACCCCTTGTCCTCTCCTCCCCACCTGCAGACTGTTCATCACATTCTCATACAGCACTCAGAGGGAGATAATGCAGGAGGGGGTGGACAGTTTGCAAAAATCTTATAACAATCTGGGTAGATAGGGACAGGAAAGTTAGGCATCAGCTAGCTAAATTGAGGGGACAATAAAGTCACAAAGTGACTGGCTTACAAACTTTCAAGAGGGAATTTACTTTAAGAGTGTGTTTTGGGGGCGGGGGGCGAATAGAGTCCCCACTGAACAGTTTTCATCTTGTCTAGATGGGTCTGGTGAAAAGAGATGGGGATAAGATTCGGAAGCTTCAGTTGTGAATAACTGTTATCATGACTAATCGCAACGGTCACAATTGTAAAGGTAGAAATTTTGTAACAAAAATGGGGGAGTAGTTAATCTTACAGTCCAGAAACAAGACCATCAAGGGAGAAGAGCACAAGCAGAAAGTGCGCCCTTATCCAGAGAAGCAATGACCAGAGATGGAGGCAGAGATGGGGACATGGAGAGAGGGAGCAGCTGAGGACTCTAGATTCATGGAAAGAGAGGGAAAATGCTGGTGGCCAGGAGGCAGGCTTGCAGAATGTGCCCTTTGGTTGTTTAAATTATTATATATTCCTAAGTGTTTCTGTGTACATCTCCCCTCAAAACAAACAGAAACAAAAAACAGGGAATAGAAGCAAATCCTGTTGAATGATGATTCATTACACCGAAGAGATTGTAATCATTACAGTGAAATGAATGGTATAAAGCCAGCTGATGTTCTCCCATGTCAACGATCCCTCAGTTCACAATTAAAAATAAAAATCATATAACATCACATTATTTGTGCAAAATTACATTAATTCAGAATCTCCCAGGCCTGATACATAGCTAACATTCCCAGTAAATAGGATATTTTTCTTTCTCTTCTTTCAGAGGAGAATCTGATACACAATGAAGTGAAATCACTTACCCAATATAGCACAGTAAATCTGAACTTGGGGGCATGTCCTAGTCTATCTGGCCCCCTAAAAACAGCCAACGCTCAATCTTGGCCCTCTGCCGTTAATTCCGCTTACCTGCCTCTCCTCTGGCACACCAGGAAAAAAAAAAGTAGTTGCCTTTGAGTGGATTCCTACTCATACATGTCTGAGTAGAACCGCTCCACTCCATAGGGTTTCAGTGGCTGTTTTGTTGTTATAGTTGCTGTTTTTCTGAAGTAAATTGCCAGGCCTTTCTTATGAGGCACTTCTGGGTATACTTCAACCTGCAGTCTTTCAATCAGCAGCCAAGTGTATTAACTCTGCAGTGCTCAGCGATTTTCCTCCAGCGCAGACAGGTCATTCTCTGCGACTTGTGAGAAATGTTGTCTATACTGATAAACCCTCAAGTAATCCAATCTGTACTCATTTTAGTGAGAGTGGGGTGTTCTTTATTCGATTTTGAAAAATCAGGCTCCCAACCCAGTAGACACGGACAGACATGCCACATGGCCCACCACAAATGGTTTTTATTATTGTCTCCAAAAAGCCCCCCTCCAGTTCCAATTCCCCATATACAATTCTAAGGCAAGTCCCATTTCCCCTTCCCCCTAGAAAAGCCAAAAGGGCTTGCCCATTGTCTTAATGGCTGTATTCTTATCTAAATTTCCTAGTTGTAGAACAGCCAGGTTACAATCCCTCCCTGTACATAAATCAGCAATCTGTTTGTCAGGCCTAGCAATCTCACGAATTCCTGAAGATGGACCACACTTACAAGAGCTTTTTCTTACAACTTTGGGAAGGAACAGGAAGCTACTCCAGGAGGCACCAAAGAGACTAAATCTGCCCCTGGGTTATCCAGAGAGGCTGAAATCTGAGAATGTTTCCAACTCTTTGGCATTAGGGACAAATTACTTGATTATAAATATGTTGCTTCCTGTTCCCCCAGATTTCTATATATTTCACTTGGAATAAGTGAAAGTATCTAATGTATGCTGGGACACCTCAGTTATTTCATGAAAAACTTCTAGAAATGTAGCCCTGGCATTGTTCCAATGGGGGTACCCATGGTCATGCCTATCTGAAAAGGATATATGTCTGATCCCTCACCCACAGACCCTCACCCTCCTCTCCTTCTGAGGTGGGAATAAGTGAGCTGAAATGCTGGGGTCCCTGAATCTCCTGCTATCTACCCACAGCCCCCAACTGGTGGTCCTGGAGAGATGGTGTCCGGAAAAGCCCAGGATGACATCCAGGAGGAGCCCGTGAAGCAAGAGCCGGAGACCCAGCTCCTGAGCATGAAAGCCGGGCGAGGCCCTCGGAGTAAGTGTCCACCACTTCAGTCAGTATCTATCATTGCCTACTGTGAGCACATCACAGGGGATAGGAGGACTTTTATGGGGAATTGTTTTTTTGTTTTATAGACATGTTGCCTTAGCTAGCCACTGCTGTTCTTGCAGCTTTACCACCAGTGGTGGCTTTAATGAGCAGAAGTGTATTCTCTCACTGTTTAGAAGTATGAATTCAGGGTCAGAACTGACAGGATGCCCGGAGCCCAGGCCTGGCAGAGTCCAAGCTCAGGTCCAGGTCAGTGAGGGGCTCTTCTATGGTCCCTGCCAGGGAGAACCTCAATGCAGGTGTGGGTGTTGGTCTGAATGTAGCTGAGAGAATGACAGAGACCATGTTCTGAGGTGCCGTGCCGCCATGCAGGTCTGACTCCTGAAAAGGACAGAGGGAAGGAAGAGGGCTGGGCTGGCAGTCTGAGCACAGCGCAGCTCTAAAGAGATGTGTGGGCAGACCAAGGAGCCTTGTTCTCTTAAGAGGGACTCCAACAAAGGCATGTACATCAATGTTCATTGCAGCACTCTACACACAGTAGCCAAAGGTGACCACCAATAGACAGATGGAGAAACAAACTAGGGTTTAGATATAAGATGGAAAAGTAGGCAACCGTCAAGAGAAATGAAGTTCTGATACATGGAACAGCAAGGATGAACCCTGAGTGATTCCTGCTTCCTCCTGAGCTGCCATCTTGACTTTCTGCTGGTTTCTCATTCCTCAAGGATCCCTGGCCATGCAGACTGCCTCCACTCGTGCTTCCAGCTTCACTCGCGTTGCCTCTTGCCCTTGAGTCTATTCCAACTTCTAGCGACCCTGTCAGACAGAGCAGAACTGCTCTGTAATGTTTTAAATGCTGTCACCTTTATGGAAGCCAGCTGCCACGTCTTTCACTTGTGGAGTGGCTGGTGGGTTCGAACCACTGACCTTTCAGTTAGCAGCTAAATGCTAAATCACTGCGCCACCAGGACACCTTTTAAAAGTAGTATGCTGAGTAAAGGGGGCCAGACACAAAAAGACAAATATTGTTTGATTCCAGTTACAGGATGTTAGCTTTGCCACTTACACAAAATATCTGTGAGGCTGGAGGCTTTATAGGATAAGCACTGGACTGAAAACCACAAGGTCGGTAGCTGAAGACCACCAGCCGCTCTGCAGGAGAAAAATGAGGCTTTCTGCTCCCACAAAGATTTATAGCCTTGAAAACCCTACTCAAGGTCCATATGAGTCGGAGTCAATGTACCAACAACAAGAGTGTATGAAATAGCGAGATTAGGCAGATGTAAAGAGATCGGCACTGATGAGTGGTCACCAGGTGCTGAGGGAATGAGGGATGGGGGTCTGCTGCTGAAGGAGGCACGAGTTTCTGTTTGATATGAAACTTGGGGGAATGGAGAACGGAGATGGTGGTACTACAGCGTGAAAGCAACTCATGTTACCAAACTGTAGACTTGAAAACCCTAAAATGCTAAGTCTTCTGATACATACATATATACACATACATATAACAACACAGCAAGATTTTGAAAAATACAATATACAAAAACAACAATGGTTCAGGTTCCAGCCTCTTGGCCATCACAGATCTCCAGATGTCGACTTGCCAACTGGGATGCTCTTCACTGTTGCTGTTGTTAGCTTATATCAGGGGAACCCAGTCACAATGGAACCACACACAGCCCCGTCAGTTGTACACCATGGTGGGTGAAGTCAGGGGTCATCAAAACCAAGGGAAGCCCTCCACGAGATGGACTGACTCAGTAGTTACCACAATGGACTCAAACATACTAGCGTTCATAAAGATGGTGCAAGACGGACCAAGGCTTTACCTAAGGTCGCCATGAGTGGAGCTCACTCATGAGGTGACCACAAGGACTGGAACAACCAAGCAGCTGTTTACAGAGAAGGGGAACACTTCCAAAAGAGCAGGATTGGAGTAGAGAGCAGGAATGGACACGTTAGATATCCAAGCGGAAGCCGGCATACGAGATGAATTGCTG
>NW_006408774.1:3647825-3657839 GCF_000296735.1 Chrysochloris asiatica
TGTATTCAGATGCCAGAACTTAGATATCCAAGCGGAAGCCGGCATAGGGATGTGGAGGTGGGAAGGAGTGGAGACTGAGGAGACCTTTCCTGATTCACTCAGATAATGCCTCCCACACTATGTTCTCTCACTTGCCCTTGTTGTTGTTGTTAAATGCTGTCGAGTGAATTCCGACCCATAGGGTTTCCGAGGAGCAGCTAGTGGACTTGAACCGCAGACCTTGCAGTTCCAATGGCTTTGCAGTCTAGCACATTAACCCAAAGCACCATATCAGCATTTCTGCCCTTAGGGCTGTCCATTGCTGACTGCTCCACGCGCATGTACATTTCCCAAGAGCAGGGACTCTCTTATCTTTGTTCACTGCTGATTCCAGGGTCTAAAACAATACCTGGCCCCTGATTTAAAAAAAAAAAAAAGAACAAAACCCAACCCCATTGACGTCAACTCGGAGTCATGCCAACTCCATGTGTACAAAGTAGAAGTGCGCCGTAGGATATTCTTGGTTGTCATGTCATTGGAAGAAACCCTGGTTAAGCACTCAGCTGCTAACCAAAAGGTTGGCAATTCAACCTAGCAACTCTATTGTGATCTATCCCATAAAGAATCATCCAAGGAAACCCTATAGGACAGTTCTACTTTGTCACATGGGATTGTTCTGAGTCAAAATAAACTCGGTGGCACTTAACAACAACCATCTTTATAGAAGTGAATCACCAGGCCTGTTTTCCTCTGTTCCACTAGATGAGTTCCAGTGTAAACCACCCAGTGGGGGCTCAGCAAACATTTGCTGGTGACTGTGTTCTGGGGATAGCAGGAGACACTGCAGACAGGGCCCTGAGCTCACTGGTTTGTAGCCTTGTGGGGAATCAGCTAATTGAAGACGTGATTATACTGATGTCTGCTTGTCCAATGTGCAAAGTCAGCAGTTCAAACTCACCAACCGCTCCTGGAAACCCTATACAGGGTCACTGTGAGAGGAACTGACTCACGGGCATTTCACAACAACAGCTATACTATCAATGAGGCTTGGTGGCACCGTGGCTAAAACACTTGGCTGCGAACTAAGAGATTGATGGTTTGAAGCTCCATGGGAGAAAGATGTGGTAACAGAACCCCTTGAAGATTGAAAACCCTCGGGGACAGTTCTACTCTGTCCTGTACGTTCTTTGTGACTTGGAAACTCGTTGACAAAGGGTTTGGGTTTGGGCTAGGCATTGATGCTTTACTTGAGGCTTTCCTCCTTGCAATAGAAAAATAACAGCTAGATCAACAGATAGACAGGTAGGTAGGTAGGTAGGTAGAAGGACAGACAGGTAGTTCAATGATCAGTAGATAATAATGGCTGGCAGCGTAGTGGTTACGAATCGGGCTGCGAGCCGCAAGGTCAGCAGTTCGAAACTACCAGCTGTTCCACGGGAGAAAGATGAGGCTTTTTGTTCCTGTAAAGATTTACAGCTGTGATTCAGAACCAACTCCACGGCACATAACCACCACCA
This sequence comes from Chrysochloris asiatica, assembly GCF_000296735.1. NCBI lineage: Eukaryota > Metazoa > Chordata > Mammalia > Afrosoricida > Chrysochloridae > Chrysochloris > Chrysochloris asiatica. The sequence goes on from NW_006408774.1 coordinate 3,649,322, forward strand.
GATAGGTGGGTATAGTATGATAGATGAGAGCGAGAAATAGGTAGGCAGGGAGGGAGGGAGATGATCAGAAAAAAGGAAAGACAGAGAATGTGGCCGCCATGGCCTCTGAGCCTTTGAGACTGTGTTCTGAGTCAGGCAATGAGCTTACAGATAAGATTTCTATCAAGATTCCTGTTCATTTTCCTTAGCCCATCCCATTATGTTTCCCAAGGTGTTGAGAGGAATAAGGACCATTCCAAGTTAGCAAACAAGCCCGAAGACTTACAGAAACTCTGGGATCCGTTTCTATTCTCAGCCACGGCACCTTGGGCAATGTCTTAGTGACCTAGTGTTGCTGCACCAGGTGAGGGACTTTAAAGCACTGCCATTGCTGCTGCGTGTCGTGGAGTCGGTTCCGACTCATAGTGACCCTGTACAGGATTTCCGAGGCTGTAAATTTTTACAGGAGCAGAGAGCCTCATCTTTCTCCTGTGGAGCAGCTGGTAGTTTTGAACTGCTGACCTTGCGGTTTGCAACCTGATTCGTAACCACTATGCTACCACAGCGGGAAATCTAAAGTCAGGGTGTAGCTCTGGGGAAAAGTCCTTCCTTGTCCGTTTCAACTTCTAGAGGCTGGCAGTCCTCTGAGGTCCTAGATTTGTAGATGCATCCATCCGCCAAGCATGTCTGTCTTTAGATGGCCTCTTTCTCTCCATGTGTCTCTGCTTTTCTTAGAAGACACCACTCAGAGTGACTGGGTTTAGAACCCACTCTACTCTGCTATGAGCTCATTAACATAACACAAAATTTCCCTCATTTCCAAATAGGACTATATTTAGAAATACAGGGGTTAGGACTTGCATAGTTCTCTTTTGAGGGATGCAATTCAAGCCAGTCCATACAGTCAATAACCAAATCTTCCAAAGCCACATTTGTAAGATGGGGTTAAGAGACCCATCTGGCACAGCTTTGAGGGCATATATGTGGCACCCCAAACAGAGTCTGACACACACGTACTAGTAGTTTCTCCAGATAGCAGAAGAATGCACGTGATGGTAGGTAACTAACAGAAAGAATCATTTTCTTCACATGCTATGAGGTGGCAGGCAGCTTGGAAGTTCTAGACATGCACTGCATTATTGAACTTTCAGATCAACCCTACCACCAGCATTGCTTTATAAACCAGAAAAGCAATAATGTTCAGAGAAAAATAACAGCTAGAAAATGGTGAAGCCTGCAATCAAACCCTTGTTTGCTGACCTCTGGAATCCATGTTCTTTTTATTATTATTGTGTGTGTGTGAATTGAGTGAAGGTTTGCAAAGCAGATCATCAGTTTTACATTCAACAAGTCATATACTTCATTTCATTACAATGATTACAAACCCCACCAGTTAACAATATTTACCTCAATCCACTTCGCATTCCTCCCTGTGTCTTCTGCTACCTTCATCTTTCCTCTGCTAACCTCCTTCTTGTTGTACATTGCCTTCCCCATCACCCCAAACAGGGTCTGACACACACGTAGTGTTAACATTTGTCTACGCTCTAGCCCATATAAAGTTCTCCCTTCCCTCCAATGACCATCTTAGAAGGTTTCTTTTATCAAGAAAGCATTTTCTTAGGGTTTTCACAACAGTGATCTCATAATCTCTAGACTCTACCATCTTCCACCACCACCCTTAACCCTGGCTGGCCTTCAGAGTGAATGCATTATTGTTGCCCATGAAAAGTACAAGGGCAACGTTGCAACCCAGCCCATCACTGGTGGTTCCCAGGGAATAAACCCAGAGGACCCTGAATATGGGGATAGTAAATTCATGATCAATTTAACCTATTGGTCTGACTCTACCTCATTTTTAACTCAGATAGATGACCCATCTCATTCTTCCCCTCTAGAATACATCCTTTCCTCCTTAGAGTTTTGTTTGTTTGCTTGTCTGTCATCTCCTAGGTACGCATCTTTCAGAAATCAATACCCAGTGCAGACTGGGCACACCTTCTTTCTGCTTCCATGGTTCCTGAAAGGAATCATCTTTTATTTGTGTTCAGTGAGTAACCGAAAGGCTGGTGAGTAACCAGTGGTGCAGAATAAAGACCTGGTAATCATCTTCCATGAAGAATTACAGCCAAGAAACATATTGGAGCCATTGAGAATGGAGGAACTCCCAAATCTGTTGTCCAGAACTAAGACCCGGTAATCATCTTCTATGGAGAATTACAGCCAAGAAATTTACTGGATCCATTAAGAATGGAGGCATTCCCAAGTCTATTGCTCAGAAATAATCTTTAAACCTTGAACCAAAACAATCCCTTGAAGCCATCATGAAACTAGAGCCTTAGATCCTTATGAAGAAATCCCTATAGGAGTATAAACTGATACCAGATGAGAAAGTTAAGGGGCAGAGAGATTAAATCCATGGTGATGAACCAGTATGGGTAGAGATGGCGAGAATGGAGACACCAGTGTCATCAGATTGTCATGTCGAAACTCAAGGGCTATATGTTTGGTTGTGTCTACTGTCACCAAAAAATTTTTAAATACATAAATGTATTTTTAAAGACTATAGAGCAGTTCTACTTGTAACACATGGGATTATCATGGATCAGAATTGCAACAAGCCATTGCTGTACAAGCTCCCACAAGACTTGCAGCTCTGTGTAGCACAGTGCTGGCCCACAGATGGTCCTCGACACTGGTGACTGTTTGAGCCAATGTCTCAGGCTGACGTCTCTGCTTGGTACCCTTGACCTGGCTCAGATATGTTCTCTTACTGCCCCCATCCTGTCACATCCTGTCCAGCCAGGTCTGCTCACCAGCACTTTGATTCTCCTCCAACCCTCTACTTCTTAAGACCTGTCTTTGGTCTGGCCAGCCCTTCAGTGTGGCAGCCCAGCTCCTCATCCCAAACCTGTGACTTTCCATCACACCGTTTTACTCCTACAGGCTCCCAACAGTGTCAGAGGTCAGGTTGTATTCAGATGCCAGAACCCCTGGCCAAGGGACCACCCACACTATACCAGCTAGATGCCAAATGATAATTTCCTGTTGAAGAGCAACCCAGATCCATGCATGAAACTGGCGATCTTCTAATTTGATATTAAAACATAGATATAACCCTGATATTCCAGATAAAGAAAGCATTTCACTTAACATGCACCCGTTCCAAATGACATAAACATCTAGAAAAAAAAGCACAGTTCTCCCATGATTCCATCCTGTACTATCTCTTAAGGGAGGAGCTATCAAACATTAAATCCTTTCTTATGACCACACATTTCCTCATTATGAACATCTGTTTTCCATTCACTTGTGTTAGTTTCTCTGATTAAAGCATCCTTTCAGAGCCAAGTTCTTGTATTGGTTGTAGAGTAAGTTTGATGCAAATGGAAGGAAATGAATCATTTATTTTAGGCATGTATTTTTTTTTCAAGTCATCAAGATCTGGAGACACTGACCCAGGGAAACAAACGTTCTAAGGGCAGGAGGAGACACAGAGAAGTGCTGGCTGAGGGAGCTGGGTCTGGGGAGTTACCTAAGCGCCAGCAGCTGGAATGGGGGAAGGCCTTACTTAGCAGAGGACCCAAATACAGAGGGAAGGGAATGTCAAGTTCATCAAGGCTGAAGATAAGGTTCTGGAATGATGATATAAAGCAATTAGGCAAGTATAAATAAGTGTTGTCTACTATTACTATTTCGTTCTGTTGTACATAGAGTCGCTATGAGTCGGTACCAACTCAGTGACACCTAAAACAACAACAACAACAACTATTACAATTGGAGTCCTGGTGTGACACGGTATGTTAATGTGCCAGACTGCAAAGCCATTTGAACTGCAAGGTCAGTGGTTCAAGCTCACCAGCTGCTCCTCGGAAACCCAATACAGGATCACTATGGGTTGGAACCGACTTGACAACACTTCACAACAACTATTACTATTGGGAGTTTGGTAGCCTTATAGGATAAGCACTGGACTGTGAACCACAAGATCAGCAGTTCAAGCCCACCAGCCAATGGGACTTTCTGCTCCCACAAAAATTTACAGCCATGGAAACCCTGAACAGGGTTGTTATAAGTCTCAGCTGACTCAATGGCACTTAATAGCAATAACAACAACAACTATTATTCTTTAGGCAAATGTGCTGCAAAAGGACTCTTTAGAGTCACTTTGCAAAGATGTCACTTTGAGGACTGAGGTACTCTTGATACAAGCCATGTTATTTGCAATTGCCTCATATGCACGTGAAAGTTGGACAATGAATAAGGAAGATCAGAGAAGAATCATTGCATTTGCATTGTGGAGTTGGTGAAGAATATTGAAAGTACCATGGGCTACCAGAAGAACACACAAATCTATCTAGGACGAAGTACAGCTAGAATGTACCTTAGAAACAAGAAGGCGAGACTTTGTCTCTTGTACTTTGGACACGTCAGAAGAGGCCTGTCCCGGAAAAGGACATTCTGCTTGGAAAAGGGGAGGGTCAGTCACAAAGAGGAAGACCCTAAATGAGATGGCTGGCGCCACAGCAGCAACAATGGGCTCACAAATGACATTCTGAGGATGGCGTAGGACCAGTGTTTCGTTCTACTGTGCACAGGGTCACTGAGTCAGAGCCAACTGAATGGCACCTAACAACATTATTATTAATTATAAGACACCATGACCACATAGCCTTATACACGGCTCCATTTGCCTGAACTTCTTTCAAACAAAATCCTCTTTCTGGATGGAATTGCATCCCTCCCAAATATGCGTTGGAATCCTAATCCTTATTGTCATTAGTTGCTGCATTAATTACAATTCAGGTGACCCCGTGTGTGCAGAGCTGAGCTGCTTCGTTGGGTTTTCAAGGCTGTGACCTTTCAGAAGGAGACCACCAAATCAGTCTCCTGAGGTGCCTTTGGGTGGGTTCAAACTGTCAACCCTCAGGCTAGTAAATGAGTGCTTAACCGTTTGTGCTACCCAGAGCCTCCAACCTAAATCATATTAAATCATATACCTATGGATGTAAAGCCAATGGGAAACAGACCTCCCTTTTTTGTGTTAACGATAATATATCAGCTAGACTGTGTCTTATACTAAATAAGTTGTGTTGTTGTTGCTATGTGCTGTCAAGTCAGTTCCTACTCATAGCGACCCTGTTTAGTATTTCCAAGGAGCAGCTGGTGAGCTTGAACAGTTGACCTTGGGGCTGAAATTGACCTTGCAGTACAGCGCATTAACCCACAGCACCACACCAGGACTTTTAAGATACAATAAAAGCCAATTAGACCCAAAGAGAAGACAGCACAAATGGACAAAAAGTCCACTTTGTCCACAGAATCAATCTTTTCTCCATTTATCATGATGTTGTTTATTGGTCCAGTGGAGAGAATCTTTGTTTTCTTTACATTAAGGTGCAACCCATACTGAAGACTGTTGTCTTTGGTCTTCATCAGTAAGTACTTTTAAGTCCTGTTGATTTCAGCTGCAAGGTTGTATCCTCTGCATATCGCAGGTTGTTAATGAGTCTTCTTCCAATCCTGATACCATGTTTTTCTTCATTTAATCCAGTTTCTTGGATTATTTTTTTTTCAGCATACAGATTGAATAAGTATGGTGAAAGAATACAACCCTAGTGCACACCTTTCCTAATTTTAAACCATTCAGTGTCCCCTCGTTCTGTTTGAACAACTGCCTCTTGGTCTATGTACAGATTCCTCATGAACACAATTAAGTGTTCCAGAATACTCATTCTCCACAATCTTGTCCATAGCTCGTCATGACCCATACCCTTGAAAGTCTTTGCATACTCAATAAAACACAGGTAAACATTTTTCTGGTATGCTCTGCTTTCAGCCAAGATCCATCTGATATCAGCAATGATATCCTTCATTTCACATCCTCAGCTGAATCCGGCTTCCCTGTTAATGTATTATTGCAGCCGATTTTGAATTATCTCTAACAAAAATTTACTTGCATGTGATATTAATAATATTGGCTGATGATTTCCGCATTCTGTTGGGTCACCTCTCTTTGGAATTGGCGCAAATATAGATTTCTTGCAATCAGTTAGCTATGTTGCTGTCTTCCAAATTTGTTGGCATAAATGAGTGAGTGCCTGCAGTGTTGCACCAATTTGTTGAAATATTTCTATGTGTATCCCATGAATTCCTGAAGCCTTGCTCTTTGCCAATGCCTGCAGTGCACGTTGGACTTCTTTCTCAGTTACTACCTTTTGCAATAGTTGACCATTGCTCATTTCTTTTTGGTACAGTGACTCTGCATTCTTTCCATCTTCTTTTGATGGTTTCTGCAGCAGTCAATATTTTGCCCATTTGTTGTTATTGTTAAGTACCATCGAGTTGATTCCTACTTCTAGCAATACTGTAGAGGGTTTCCAAGGAGAGATGGGTGGGGTTTTATTACAGAACTTGTAGTTCGAAGTCCAGTACTGACCCTAGAGCCCCATCCCAGTAGTCTGTTTTACACATACAATCCTTCAATGTTACAAATCAAGGCTTGAATTTTTTTCTTCATTTTTTTCAGTTTGAGACATGCTGAGCGTGTTCTTCCCTTTTGGTTTTTTAACTCCAGGTCTTCACACATTTCATTATAATACTTGATATTGTCTTCTTAAGCTGCCTTTGAAAATTTCAATTCAGCTCTTTTACCACATTACTTTCATTTGTTTTAGCATCTCTACGATGGAGAGCAAATTTCAGAGTATCTTCTGACATGCATTTTGTTATTTTCTTTCTTTCGTTTTTTTATGACTGTTTGCTTTCTTTGTGTAGGATGTTCTTGATGTCACCTCACAGCTCTTCTGGTCTTTAGTCTTGAGTGTCTAATGCTTCAAATCTGTTCTTGAAATGATCTCTAAATCCAGGTGGGATATGTTTAAGGCCATATTTTAGCTCTCAAGGACTTAGTTTCATTTTCTTCAGCTTCAGCCTGAACTTGCACATGGGCAGTTGATGGTCTGTTCTAAAGTCTGCCCCGGCCTTGTTTTGGTTGATAATATGGAGCTTTTCCATCATCTCTTTCCACAGATGTAGTTAATCTGATTTCTGTGTATTCCATCTGGTGAGGCCCATGTGTATAGTTATCTCTTATGGTGTTTAAAAATAGTATCTGCAATGAATAACTCATTGATCTTGTAAAATTCTATCATGCTCTCTTCAGTATCATTTGTGACACCAAAGCCATATTTTCCAACTACTGATTCTTTCTCTTTGTTTCCAGCCTTTGCATTTCAATCACCAGTAATTATGAATACATCTTGATTGCATGTTTGATCAATATCTAATTGAAGAAGTTGGTAGAATTCTTCAATATCATCATCACTAAGGAGAGAAGGTTAGCACTCCCCTTGACAAAGATGGAAGAAGCCCTTGGGCCTTACAACACACATACAGTTAAGGCATTGCCACCTACTTTGTGGTATCGAACCATGGTTTAGGAATCCTGGTGTGGCACTGGGTTAATACGCCAGACTGCAAAGCCGTTTGAATTGGTGGTTCAAGCTTACCAGCTGCTCCTCGGAAACCCTATCCAAGGTCACTGTGGGTCAGAACTGACTCGATGGCACTTAACAACAACAGGCTTTAGTGGTTGGTACTTAAATTTGAGTAATAGTGGTATTAACTAGTCTTCCTTGTAGGCGGGTGGATATTATCCTATCACAGACAGGGTTCTAGTTCAGGACAGATATAGAAAAATTCTTTTTAATGATGAATGTGACCCCATCCCTGTCTGTTGTTGTTGTGTGTTATCAAATTGGTTCCTACTCATAACAACCGTCTTTAGGGTTTCTGAGAAGCAACTGGTAGATTGGAACTTCTGACCATTGTGGTTAGCAGTCTTAGTGCTTATCCTATCCACACCAGGACCATGCCTCCATATAGGCATTAAATAAGTAGTATTTTATATATTTTTTTTAATCACAAAAAGGAGGAGTTCCAGAGTGGAGCAATATCCCATCACAATAAAAATAAAAGTCTTCAACCCCTATTATTTTATGTCAAAGGGTGTGAACTAGCACATAGGGCTTCCCATAGTTGTCCTGCTGGTAATATTATCTACCAAACACAGTCTCCATCTGATTTCACCCAAATGAGGAATGAGGATTGCAGTTTCTTTTTTTGGTCTGAAGTACTTTTCACACCTTTGAAATGCTTGTGGTCCTCTACAGGTGACTTTTCATTCCAACACTGAATTGGGCTAATAAAACATCAGCAGCACATTCACACTCTAGCTGGGAAAGGGACACAGCTTCATTAGCTATTCATTCGGGTAGGCCAGGTTTAGAAATCCTTGTTTCCTCTAAATGATCTTTTACTGGCACAGTTTGTTTGTTTTGTTTTTTAAAATCAGATAACAACTACCAGTCACCATTTCAAAAATTTTTAAGCCTTAGTTTTAGCTAAGACTAGAAAATCCACTTCAGTGATCTTATTCTGAAGAGATGCTGCTGAAATCCACTCATTTGTCTCTCTTTTTAGAAATAATGCATAAAATGATTTGCAGTGAAATCAGCACAGTTTTGGTGTTGCTGCT